>NC_134690.1:129941087-130242545 GCF_050947455.1 Rhinoderma darwinii | reverse complement strand
AAATTTATATTTTTCCCTAGATATAAAATTTTAGTGACAAATATGTAATGCCCAGCTTATGCCACTGGAGACACACACCCCAAAAATTGTTAAAAGGGTTCTCCCGGGTATGACGATGCCATATATGTGGAAGAAAACTGCTGTTTGGGCACATTGTAGGGTTCAGAGCGGAGGGAGCGCCATTTGGCTTTTGGAGAGCGGATTTTGCTTGGTAGTAGATTTGTTTGATTATTGCTGGTGTTTCCATTTATAATATGGGGGTACATGTAAGCTGGGCAGAGTACATCAGGGGCATAGTCAGGTGGCATAATAATGGGGTAAAAAAACAATAAAATGATCCATAGATGTGTGTTACGCTGAGAAGCAATCCTTTCTGCACAGGCCGGTGTCGCACTGATATATGGCGTCCTTACTTATCCCCCTTTTGGTCCACACTCCGCACCTTTGCAGTTTGGGGAATTTTGCTGGGAAGTGTTGTCCTGGTGTAATACGGGCACCATCGCTTCCAGCAGATATGTTTGGGCCCTCCCCTTCCTGGTTCCCTAATTTTAGGTCCTTGATAAATCAGTCACGTTCCGTAGAGGTAAAAACATCAGGGATAGGGTGATGCAGAGTTGTTTTGATCCAATAATCCAAAAGGGTACTTGGTTAGACAGGCAGATACCGGGTACACACAGACGTGGTAGTTGTAGAGCCTGTGATTTCATTCAAAGTGGAAAAAAATTCAAAAGTGTTACCACCAAGGTTGAGTATGATATCCGAGATTTTGTGAACTGCAAAACGGCTGGATTTGTCTATTTAATCACATGTCCGTGCCCACTGAATTACGTGGGCAAGACGATACGGCAGTTTCGGCGCCGGATTAAGGAACATGTTGGAGATGTTACAAATGAAAGAGATACTTCCATATCAAAACATGTGCATGCAAAACATCAAGGCAGGGCAGAATGTTTAAAATTTCAGGCAATTGAATTGGTACGGGGAGGGGATTGGGATAACCTCATTCTGCGTAAAGAGGCCCAATGGATCTACAGACTGGCTTGCGTACATCCTGAAGGTTTAAACGAGCAAACAAATTATACCTGTTTTATTTAATATACAATCCATATCAAGTCATAGGGCTTTTCTGGTCCTCTGGGTGGGGGTATGGTAATGCATTCCTAGTCCCAGTGTAGTCACTTGTAATATATCAATCAATAAGTAGCAGGTATGGCAATTGAGTCCAGGAGTGTGTCAAATGTTTTAAGTGAGGTTTACAATTACGTCGTTCTTCTATCCATATATTATGTATTTTCAGGGTAGGTGCTCCTATCGTGGTAGTCCAATTGCGGCCCTGAGCTGATCCGCAACATATATCCAACCTTATAGTGTTATACTCCATCCTTGAATAGCATGAGGCTTTGTGTAGTAAATAGATACTTCTACAGCCTCCCATTGAGTCCGCATGCTCTGTGTTGTTTACATTGTTACTTCCGGGTATGTCAGCTGACAGCCGGGAGTCACATGGTTGAGCATCATGGATGTGCTGGGCCAGTGTGATTGGCTATTTGATGTATGCTGCCGGAGCCAGGGGGCGGAGTATTCAGTTCATAGTGACTCAGAGTCCCAGAGTGAAGCATGCCGCTCACATCTATGCGTGCATGCTTCCGTGTTGTGCAGTAGAATATCTGCTGCTGAAGATATATCGCTGGCATCCTGGCCAGACTGACAGACCCCTGATGATAAGTATAAAAACGCGTAGGGTCGGGTGAAGTGAGGGAATTTTGCGTAGGGGGCAGTGGCATTGTTGTGTGTCTGTACATTGGGAGAATCTGGTGCGGTTAACGCAGGCTCCTGTGTGAACGAGGGTCCAAACCACTGCTTTACCAATGTTATACGCTGATTCCATATTTTGATATCTCTGTTTACATACCCAGTCATTAAGGGTTCGCAAATGAACTAGGACTGGGAGTATTCTGTTTAATACGTTTTTAAATACACGGTTGGGCTTTTCACAGTGGTAATTGTACCCCTGTTTTTAGATAGCTATGAAATAAAAGTTATACATTTTACTCATTTATCACTTCAGTGAATTTTCAAATGTTCATATTTGTGGGAGCACAATATATATCGTTAAAATACAGTGAATTACCTTGATAAATCGCCTCTTGAAACAGAAGAAATGTTCCCCTCGGGCCGGCACAACTGCATATTTTTTATTTCCTGACTTATTGGAGCCTTAACTAATTTTATTTTTTCATAGACTTAGTGGTATGAAAGCTTTTTTTTGCGGGACGAGCTGTAGTTATTATTGGTACCATTTTGGGGTACATGCGACTTTTTGATCACCTTTTATCCTATTTTTTGGGAGGCCAGGTAAACAAACAACCGCAATTCTGGCATAGTTTTTTTTTAGTTTTTTTATATATATATATACAGCGTTCACCAAGCGTTATAAATTACATGTTAACTTTATTCTGTGGGTGAGTACGATTCCGGCGATACCTAATTTATAGAACTTTTTTATGTTTTACAACTTTTTGCACAATAAAATTACTTTTGTAAAAAGAATGTATTTTTTCTGTCGCCAAGTTGTGAAAACCATAACTTTTTAACTTTTTTGTCGACGGAGCTTTATGAGGGCTTGTTTTTTGCAAGACGAGCTATAGTTTTTATAGGTACCATTTTTGGATACGTGCGACTTTTTGATCACTTTTTATTCCAATTTTGTAGGTCAAAGTGACCAAAAAACAGAAACTCTGGTAATGTTTTTTGCGGTTTTTTTTTACGCTGTTTACCGCGTGCAATAAATAATATAATATTTTGATACCTCAGGTCGTTACGGTCGCGGCAATACCAAATACGTATGGTTTATTATTATTTTTCAATAATAAAGGACTTGATAAGAGAAAAAGGGCGATTGTGTTTTGTTTTATTACTTGAAATATTTATTGTTTTCAAACTTTTATTTTTTTCACTTTTTTGTTACACTTTTTTATACTTTTTTTTACACTTTTTCTCAAGTCCCACTAGGGTACTTGACGGTCCAACTGTCAGATTTATTTTTTTGTAATTCATTGCACTACCTACGTAGTGCAATGTATTAGATCTGTCAGTTATTCACTGACAGCAAGCCGATTAGGCTTCGCCTCCTGACGGGGTCTAATCGGCTTCCGTAATGGCAGAGCAGGAGGCCATTGTGTCTCCTGTTGCCATAGTAGCAGTGGCCAGTCCTGATTGCCTGTCAGGGCTGGCGATCTGCTAGCAACCGCTAAGATGCAGCAATCGCTTTCGATTGCTGCATCAAAGGGGTTAATGGCAGGGATCGTAGCTAGCTCCGGTATCTGCCATTACAGGTGGATGTCAGCTGTAACATACAGCTGACTTCCACCGCTGATGACGCCGTATCAGCTCCTGAGCCGGCGCCATCTTGCCGGAGGGTACCGAAGCCGATTAGGCTCCGCCGCCGGGCGAATATTGACCGGCTTCCGTTATAGGCAGACCGGGATGCCAGTATTAAGTCTCCGGTTGCCATTGCAGCCACCGGAACCCCGGGGTTCCGATGAGCTGCAAACCGCTTAAATATAGCGATGACATTTGAACGCTGCATTGAAGGGGTTAATGGCAGGGATCAAAGCTAATTTCAGTCCTCGCCATTACAGCCGGATGTCAGCTGTCAGGTACAGCTGACATCCGGGGATGATGGCACCGACTCAGCTTCTGAGCCGGTGCCAAGCATTTGGCGTAAATATACGACATTTTGCGGGAAGCACTGGCTTTCCATGTCGTATACTTATGACAAATGTCGGGAAGGGGTAAAACTGGACTGAGCTCGCTCGCGCACCCTAGTGGTCACTGCGGGACAGGACGGCCGCATGTGCTGGCATCTCTGGAGAGAAAGGCATCAGCAGGATGAGAGGAGTTTGTAGTCAGCGACCGCGGACGTTACATATATACTATATAATTACAGCTCCAGAACCAAGCTCTGATATATACAGTTCGGTCCAGAATTATTTGGACAGTGACACAAGTTTTGGCATTTTAGCTGTTTACCAAAACAGTAATATAATCAATATGGGCTTAAAGTGCAGACTCTCAGCTTTAGGCCTGATTTACTCGAGCGTGTGCGTTTTGCGCACACAAAAAATGCGGCGTTTTGCGTGCGCAAAAGGCACTTAACAGCTCCGTGTGTCATCAGTGTATGATGCGCGGCTGCGAGATTTTCACGCAGCCGCCATCATTATGACACTCCGTTTGGATGTTTGTAAACAGAAAAGCACGTGGTGCTTTTCTGTTTACATTCAGAGTTTGACAGCTGTTGCGCGATTCACGCAGTTTGCACGGAAGTGCTTCCGTGCGGCATGCGTGTTTTTCACGCACCCATTGTCTACAATGGGTGCATGATGCGCGAAAAACGGTGAAATATAGAACATGTCGTGAGTTTTACGCAGCGGACTCACGCTGCGCAAAGCTCACGCACTGTCTGCACTGCCCCATAGACTAAGTATATTACGCTCGTGTAAATTATGCCTTAATTTGAGGGTATTCACATCCTAATTTGAGGAAGGGTTTAGGAATTACATCTCCTTAATATGTAGCTGCCTCTTTTTCAAGGGACCAAAGGTAATTGGACAATTATATCAAAATCTATTTAATGGGCTGCATGAGCTATTCCCTTGTTAATCCATCATCAATTAAGCAGGTAAAAGGTCTGTAGTTTATTCCAGGTGCTGTATTTGCATTTGGAAGCTGTTGCTGTGAACCCACAACATGAGGTCAAGGCAGCTCTCAATGCAAGTGAAACAGACCATCGTTAGAGAGATAGCACAAATGTTAGAAGTGTCCAAATCAACAGTTTGGTACATTCTTGAAAAAAAAGAGTGCAGTGGTGATCTCATGAATTCGAAAAGAACTGGACGTCCATGGAAGACAACAGTGGTGGATGATCGCAGAATTCTTTCATGGTGAAGAAAAACCCCCTCAGAACATCTACCCAAGTGAAGAACACTCTGCTGGAAGTAGGTGTACCAGTATCTAAGTCTATCTTAAAGAGAAGACTTAATGAGAACAAATACAGAGGGTTCACCACAAGGTGCAAACCATTAATCAGCCTCAAAAATAGAAAGACCAGATTAGACTTTGCCAAACAACATGTAAAGAAGCCAGCCCAGTTCTGGAATAGCATTGTTTGGACAGGTGAAACTAAGACCAACCTGTACCAGTATGATGGGAGGAAAAAAGTATGGAGAATGCTTGGAACGGCTCATGATCCAAGACACACCACATTCTCTGTAAAACATGGTGGAGGCAGTGTGATGGCATGGTCATGCATGGCTGCCAAAGGCACTGGGTCACTAGTGTTTATTGATGATGTGACTGAAGACAGAAGCAGCCGGATGAATTCTGAAGTTTTCAGGGATTTACTTTCTGCTCAGATTCAACCAAATGCAGCAAGGTTGATTAGACGTCGCTTCACAGTACAGATGGATAATGACCCAAAACATACTGTGAAAGCAACCCACGAGTTTTTTAAGGCAAAGAAGTGAAATATTCTGCAATGGCCAAGTCAATCACCAGATCTCAACCCGATCGAGCATGCATTTCACTTTCTTAAGACAAAACTTAAGGCAGAAAGACCCACAAACAAGCAACAACTGAAGACAGCTGCAGTAAAGGCGTGGCAAAGCACCACAAAAGAAGAAGCCCAGCATTTGCTGATGTCCATGGGTTCCAGACTTCAGGCAGTCATTGCCTGCAAAGGATTTTCTACAAAGTATTTAAAAAAAACATTTTATTTATGGTAATGTTAATTAGTTTAATAACTTTTGAGCCCCTGAAACAGTACCACAACCAACCTCATACATATATACAGCACCAGAACCAAGCTCATACATATACAGTGGAGGAAATAAGTATTTGATCCCTTGCTGATTTTGTAAGTTTGCCCACTGTCAAAGTCATGAACAGTCTAGAATTTTTAGGCTAGGTTAATTTTACCAGTGAGAGATAGATTATATTAAAAAAAAAAAAAAAATCACATAGTCAAAATTATATATATTTATTTGCATTGTGCACAGAGAAATAAGTATTTGATCCCCTACCAACCATTAAGAGTTCAGCCTCCTCCAGACCAGTTACACGCTCCAAATCAACTTGGTGCCTGCATTAAAGACAGCTGTCTTAAATGGTCACCAGTATAAAAGACTCCTGTCCACAGACTCAATTAATCAGTCTAACTCTAACCTCTACAACATGGGCAAGACCAAAGAGCTTTCTAAGGATGTCAGGGACAAGATCATAGACCTGCACAAGGCTGGAATGGGCTACAAAACCATAAGTAAGACACTGCGTGAGAAGGAGACAACTGTTGATGCAATAGTAAGAAAATGGAAGACATACAAAATGACTGTCAATCGACATCGATCTGGGGCTCCATGCAAAATCTCACCTCGTGGGGTATCCTTGATCCTGAGGAAGGTGAGAGCTCAGCCGAAAACTACACGGGGGGAACTTGTTAATGCTCTCAAGGCAGCTGGGACCACAGTCACCAAGAAAACCATTGGTAACACATTACGCCGTAATGGATTAAAATCCTGCAGTGCCCGCAAGGTCCCCCTGCTCAAGAAGGTACATGTACAGGCCCGTCTGAAGTTTGCAAATGAACATCTGGATGATTCTGAGAGCGATTGGGAGAAGGTGCTGTGGTCAGATGAGACTAAAATTGAGCTCTTTGGCATTAACTCAACTCGCCGTTTTTGGAGGAAGAGAAATGCTGCCTATGACCCAAAGAACACCGTCCCCACTGTCAAGCATGGAGGTGGAAACATTATGTTTTGGGGGTGTTTCTCTGCTAAGGGCACAGGACTACTTCACCGCATCAATGGGAGAATGGATAGAGCCATGTACCGTCAAATCCTGAGTGACAACCTCCTTCCCTCCACCAGGACATTAAAAATGGCTCGTGGCTGGGTCTTCCAGCACGACAATGACCTGAAGCATACAGCCAAGGCAACAAAGGAGTGGCTCAAAAAGAAGCACATTAAGGTCATGGAGTGGCCTAGCCAGTCTCCAGACCTTAATCCCATCGAAAACTTATGGAGGGAGCTGAAGATCCGAGTTGCCAAGCGACAGCCTCGAAATCTTAATGATTTACAGATGATCTGCAAAGAGGAGTGGGCCAAAATTCCATCTAACATGTGTGCAAACCTCATCATCAACTACAAAAAACGTCTGACTGCTGTGCTTGCCAACAAGGGTTTTGCCACCAAGTATTAAGTCTTGTTTGCCAAAGGGATCAAATACTTATTTCTCTGTGCACAATGCAAAGAAATATATATATTTTTGACAATGTGATTTTCTGTGTTTTTTTTAAATATAATCTATCTCTCACTGGTAAAATTAACTTAGCCTAAAAATTCTACACTGTTCATGTCTTTGACAGTGGGCAAACTTACAAAATCAGCAAGGGATCAAATACTTATTTCCTTCACTGTATACAGCACTAGAATAAAGCTCTTACATATATGTAGCACCAGAACAAAGCTCAGTACATAAATACAGCACTAGAACCAATCTCAGTACATATATACAGCCCCAAATAAAAAGCTCAGTACATATATGCAACAGCAGAACATATATAGCACAATTTAGTGCAACCCCTGCCGTATAGGTTTGTACTGTGTAAAACTAAAGCTCCCAGCATGGCCCGAACAATGGTAATGATATGCTGGGAGATGCTGTTTCACAAAACATATAAATCATACCACCCATCATCTCGCTGCAGATCATACAGTGACTACAGTGCTGATTAGAGGCAGAATAAACATTTACATTAAGTGACTCACCGGTGACGTCTCAGATTCAAGTTATTTTTCTCTTTTCTTCTCCCTCCGGCCCAGACCTCTATAATGGATTTCTCCCGGCCACAATCCATTTCTCCAGTTTTCCGCTCAGGTGTCTTCAGCTTCTCACTTTTAAAACATTTCTGCACCTATAAACAAAGATAACATTCTCAACACTACTAAATATAATAGTGCCATACACTGCACCTCTAACTTAAATAGTATCATACACTGTGTCCCACACACACCATGCCCTCTTTAGATAGTGCCCCCATAGCGCCCTGTAGACAGTGACCCCCATAGAGCCTCTGTAGATAGTGCTCACATATGGACTTCAGAGCTGCAAGGCAATAGTGCTAACCAGTGAGCCACCGTGCTGCCCTACATATAGCTTCCTCTATAGATAGTGCTCCACGTATAGCCAACCTCTCTAGATAGTGCCTCACATATAGCCCACCCCTGTAGACATTTCCCTACATATAGCCCCCCTGTAGATAGTGCCCCACAGGTAACCCACCCATGTATATAGTGTCCCACATAAAGCCCACCCCTATAGATAGTGCCCTACAAATAGCTACCCCTGTAGATAGTGCTCCACATATAACCCATCCCTGTATATAGTGTCCCAAATATAGCCCACCCCTGTATCTAGTGTCCCACACATAGCCCACCCCTGTATGTAGTGTCCCACATATAGCCCACCCATGTAGATAGAGCCCTACATATAGCTCCCCCTGTATATAGTGTCCCACATATAGCCTACCACTTTATATAGTGTCCCACATATAGCCCACCCCTGTAGATAGAGCTCCACATATAGCACCCCCTGCATATAGTGTCCCAAATACATCCCACCCCTATATATAGTGTCCCACAAATAGCCTACCCCTGTATATAGTCTCCCACATATAGTCCACCCGTGTATATAGTGTCCCACATATAGACCACCCTGTTGATAGAGCCCTACATATAGCCCACCACTGTATATAGTGTCCCACATATAGCCCACCCCTGTATATAGTGTCCCACATATAGCCCACACCTGTATATAGTGTCCGACATATAGCCAACCCCTGTAGATAGTGCCCTTCCGATGCTAGCAACGCCACTGGGCATGAAAGGGTCAATGCTGCCCGGTCCATAAATGTTAGCGACTCGGCGGCGCGGGCCCGTTGTGGCATCGCTACCGCTGTAGCAGCCATAAAGGCTGTGAGAGGCGCCACCGGGCATATGGGGGGGCGTGTTGGCGGGCGGCACGAGCCCCCTCATGCCACGGGCCCCTTGGCAGCCGCTACGGCTGCTATGGCGGTAGTTACTCCACTATACCCTATACGGCAGATACAGGGCATATGAGAGTAGGGACGGGAGTCAACCCTATTTCCTATGTTTCTGCCGCTCTTAGAGTATGTGCACACACAAAATTAAAAACGTCTGAAAATACGGAGCTGTTTTGAAGGGAAAACCACTCCTAATTTTCAGCTGTTTTTTTAGCAACTCACGGTTTTTACGGCCGTTTTTGGATCTTTTTTTCTAAAGAGTCAATGAAAAACGGCTCCAAAAATGGCTCAAGAAGTGACGTGCAGTTCTTTTTCGCAGGTGTTCTGAAAAAACGGCTGCGTAAAAAACGCCCCGTCGGAAGAGAACACCGTATTTCCCATTGAAATTAATGGGCAGATGTTAGTAGGCGTTCTGCTTCCATTTTTTCAGCCGTTTTTCGGGACGCTTTCAACTCGAAAAACGGCTGAAAACACTACGTGTGCACATACCCTAACTGTGCACTGCGCATGCTCTGCGGCATGCTCGGTTCACAACGACTCAGCACAGAAGCTGGTTTGTAGGGGGAAAGCCAGTGCCAGTTTTTTTTGAAGACCGGTGGCACAGAAAGTAGGATGTGTGCGGGTGTGTGTGCATTGTGGGGGGATTTCTGTGTGGTGTGGCTGCATGTCTGGGGGGTTGTGTTAGGGGAATGCGGGGGAGTGTTGGGGGGTGCGGGGTGTGTGTGGGGGGGAGTGCGTATGTGTGGTGAGTTTTGCGGAGAAAATTCACTGAAGTGATATATGAGTAAAACGTATAACTTTTATTTCATAACTCTCTAAAAACAGGGGTACAATCACCACTGTGAAAAGCCCCACCGTGTGCATTAAAAATGTATTAAACAAATACTCCAAGTCCTGATTCGTTTGTGAACCCTCTCTGACTGGGTATACTACAAAGATACCAATATGGAATCAGCGTTTCAACATTGGTGTAACAGTGGATTAGACCCTAAAACACACTGGAGCCTGCAATAACCGCACCTAAATCTCCTGATGCTAAGGTAAACAACAATGCCACTGTCCCCTACGCTAAAATCCCTCACTTAACCTGACCCTACGCGTTTCTATACTTATCATCAGGGGTCTGTAACTTGGTCACTCTGGCTAGGATGCCAGCGATATTTCTTCATCAGCAGATATTCTGTTGTACAACACGGAAGCGTGCGCGCATGGATGTCAGCGGCACGCTTCACTAAGGGACTCAGAGTTGATATAACTAATACTCCTCCCCCTGGCCTCGGCAGCACACTTCGAAACAGCCAATCACACTAGCCCACCTCATTCGTGACGCCTGACCATGTGACTCCCGGCCGTCAGCTGACATACCCGGAAGCAACATCGACAACATCAAAACGAACGCGCAGGCGCAGTGGGAGGCTGTAGGCGCATCTCCTTACTGCACATAAGCTCATTCTCATTGAGGATAGAGTATAATAATAACAAGTAGGGTAGATATTGCGGATCAGCTCAAAGCCGCAACTAGACTGCCATAGATAAAGCCCCTTCTCTGTAAATACATGTTGTATGGATAAATAAGCGATATTAATGTCTGCCACACTTTGGAATTTGAAACACTTCTCCTGAAAGGAACAACCATGCCTGTTACCATTGAATGGCATACTACAAGTAGCTGTACTATGACCAGAATTAACAGCCATACACCTACCTAGAAAACCAAAATGATAATGTATATTCAAATAAAATATATATTTAAATAAAACAGGCATAATTTGTTTGCTCGTTTAGACCTTCGGGCTGTACACAAGCCAGTCTATAAATCCATTGGGCCTCTTTACGCAGAATGAGGTTGTCCCAGTCCTCTCCCCGTTTTGGAGGACATACTAGTTCAATCGCCTGAAATTTTAAACATTCTGCCCTGCCTTGATGTTTTGCATGTACATGTTTGGATATGGGAGTATCTCTCAAATTTATAACATCTCCAACATGTTCTCTAATCCGGCGCCGAAACTGCCGCACCGTTTTGCCCACATAATTCAGTGGGCATGGACATGTTATTAAGTAGACCACCCCTGCTGTTTTGCAGTTCACAAAGTCTCGAATGTCATACTCGACCTTGGTGGTAACACTTTTGAATTTTTTCCCATTTTGGATAAAGTCACAAGCTTTACAACTGCCACATCTATGTGTGCCCGGTATCTGCCTATCCAGCCAAGTTCCTTTTTGTGTTATAGGGTGAAAACAGCTCTGCATCACCCTATCCCTGATGTTTTTGCCTCTACGGAAAGTAACTGAAGGCCATTGTGTAATCTGATCCGCCAAGTCCACATCAGCACCTAGGATACGCCAGTACCTTTTTAATATTTGCATGATCTCAGATTGTTTGGAGTCATAAGTACCTATGAGTCTCGTGACCCTTTCCTCTTTTCGTTGTCTAGGGACTAGAAGACTCTGCCTGTCTGCATCCCTCGCTCCCTCATAGGCCTTTCTAATTACCCCCTTCGGGAAGCCTCTCTCCTTCAATCTATTTGTGAGGTCCTGTGCCTGTATCTCAAAATCATCCATCGAGCTACAGTTCCGACGTACTCTGATAAATTGGCCTCTGGGGATCCCTCGTTTAAGGGGATAAGGGTGACAACTATTCCATTGAAGGAAGCTGTTAGTTGCTGTCTCCTTTCGGTGTACTTTAGTGCGTATTGTGCCTTCCATAGTTGTCATGATCTTGAGATCTAGAAAGGATAGTTCATGATCACTGATTTCACATGTGAACCTTAGCCCTAGGTCGTTTTCATTAAGGGCTGCCACAAAGGTATTGAATTCCTCCACTGTGGAATTCCAGAGCAACAACACGTCATCAATGTATCTAATCCAGATACCTATTGATGAAGTCCACTTAGCAAATTTATCCCCAAACACTACTGTCTCTTCCCACCAGCCAAGATATAAATTTGCATAGGTGGGAGCAGTAGGACTCCCCATTGCTGTGCCACGTTGCTGGTGGAAAATGCGGTCCTCAAAGATAAATACATTCCTTTCTAACACAAAGTGTAGCAATTGCAAAACAAGCTGGTTGTGAGCCACATATTGAGTGCCTCGAGATTTAAAAAAATATTCCACTGCCTCACAACCAAGTCTATGTGGAAAAGAGGAATACAAAGCCTCCACGTCCAGGCTGGCCAAAAATTTATTTTGTTCCAATGTAATACCCTCAATTTGTTTTAAAACATCCATGGTATCACGTACATATGATGTAAGACCTAGCACAAACGGACGCAACACCTGATCTATATATGTGCTCACATTCTGGGTTAGATTGTTAATACCTGATACAATAGGTCTGCCACGTAAGGGAGGATACCCTTTGTGGATTTTAGGCAGGCTATAAAAGCATGCCATGATGGGAAATTGTGGAAACAAAAAGTTAAATTCACTAGCACTAATCAGGGAACTGCTCTTTGCATCACGTAGGATGCCTAAAAGCTCCTTTTTGAACAGTGCTGTGGGGTTCTCTTTTAAAATGGTATAGCAGTCAGGATTGAGCAAGATGTCCTCACACATTCTCTTATAGTCTTCTCTACTCATGACCACAATGTTCCCACCCTTATCGGATGCTTTCAAAATGATATTTTGTCTTTTTTCCAAAGTGGTAAGAGCTACACGTTCAGACCAAGACAGATTGTTGTCAATACCCCTCACATCCTGACCCAAAGCCTTAAACTCATCTCCCACTAAGTCAACAAACAGATCTACATTTGTAAATTCTCCCAATGGCGGCAATTTCCTACTTTTAGTTTTTAAATTGGTAAAGGGACCTAGTCCTGGAGCTCTACTTGATTCGTCAAGCAACCCTTCCAAGGCTTCTAGGCCTTCCAAATCAGATTCCTCTAAACCCATTTCCAGACATTTTTTCCTGTTGTGATGCTTGAAAAACTTAATCCATTTTAATTTACGAGCAAACAAATTAAAATCCTTGACCCAGGTAAATGAATCAAATTTCACTGTGGGGACAAATGAAAACCCCTTCTCTAAAAGCATGATCTCAGATGGACTAAGATTGTATTCAGATAGATTGATAATTTGTAACTTATCTGTTCCTCTTCCCTTTATAAATCCTTTTGTCCCCTCAGCATGTAGCGGGAAATGGGGGGATTGTTGGATAAAAAATTACTGCCACTGTTGGAAGAAGCTCTAGCCCGGCCTCTATTCCTACCTCTGGCACCCCCCCTATATTTTTGTCTACCACCACTAGTCCCAAAGAATGGGCCCACTCTTTCAGAGTCTGTTGTTTCACTCTCAGATGTAGAGGGGTCAGATTCTCTTAAACCCCTATTTAACTGCTGTTGCTGTTGTTGTTGTTGTTGATTAACAAAATCATAAGCTTTTTTCTCCCTGAACTCCTGCAGATCTCTCTGGAACTGGAAGTGCTTACGCTCTTTTAGATGATTAGTAAACCTCTCTAAGGATTGTTGCAAGGTTTTGTCTTTTTTGTCAAAACCTGGGGTATCTACCAGTCTTAACTGTCTCAATCTCTTTTTTCAATTCAACACTGATATGATCAAACTGTATTTTCTCTTCCTCTACCAGAATTTGCATTAGTCTCAGTGAACTCCCTGTGATCTCCTGCTCCCACCTCTCTTTTATATTAGGTGTCTTTAATCTGGAGGCTGGAGCAATAGGGACTCTCAGGCCTCTAGGTACTATTTTATTCTTGAGATAGTTCTCCAAACTTTGAATTTCCCACCAACTCCTTGTATAATCCTTATACAATCTAGTGAGGTTTTTGAAAGTGGATTTAAGGGACGCACCCTGCGTCGTATACACAAGTTCACACTCAGAGAAGACGCTTTTGGCCTCACTCATCCATCCTTCTGTACTCAGATCAGAGAGTGCAAAGGCTGCCATACCCAGATATAATATATAATGAACTGTACTAATTCGTAATAAATCACTGTAATTCAACGATATATATTGACTTGTGCTCCCACAAAATATGGAAAATTGTAAATTCACTGAAGTGATATATGAGTAAAACGTATAACTTTTTTGCGGAGCATCTGCATTTGTTGGGGGTGTGCATGAGTGGGGTGTGCGTGTGTGGGGGGTTTGTGGAGTGGCTGCGTGTGTGGGAGAGGTCTGTGGGAGGAGCTCCATGATGCGCCAGAATTATTAATAACTATTAATATTTTTGGCGCATCTCTAGGTCCCATGCGCCACAATAGAGACTAGAGCTCATTGACCTCTAGTTTCTATTGCGGAGCAGGGGAGAAGACAGATGTCTGCTTTAGGTGAGTATAAGATTTTTCCATATTACTAACTTTATTTTTTTTTGTTTTGCAGGTTCCGCTGGACCTAGTGGACTACATCATAGATTTGTTTGACTGCGTCGTAGATTCGGTGGACTACTGTGAAGATCTACGGTTTTTTAAATTAAATGGTTCATGAGGGCCTTGTGGGGGAGTTTTTATTTCAATACAATTTTTATCTTATGCCTGTGTTTTTTTAAATACTTTATTAGTGCCTTAGTAATGGCAGTTGTCTGTTTGACAGCTTCCATTACTAAGGCGGGGCTTAGTGTTAGCCAGTAAAGAGGCTAGCAGAAACCCCCCATTATTACCCCGGTACCCACCCTTGCAATGCTAGACTGCAGCTGCTTTATTGTATCTGGCTGGTTATGAAAAATGGGCGCAGGCAGTTCAAAATCTGACTCAAAATTCCTGAAGGAATTCTGAGGCAGATTTTTTTCTGCCTTCAAAAAACTTTGTGTGAACGGTGCCTAAGGGTGTATTCACACAATGTAATTTTGCCACGTTTCTCCCACGCGAGCGAAAACCGCATTGAAAAAAATAATGTATGAAATTTTTTCAAACTGCTTGGCAATTTGAAGACACCTCTTTCTGGCTTGTAGCCAAAAATAGGGAGGGGGTGAGTCTCCCTCCCACATTTACAGCAGCTATGAGTCAGGTTGCTTTGCCTTATTCACCTTGCTGGAATTCAGGGAAGTGCTCCCTCTGGTGGCTAACATAGGAAACATGTCAAGTTATTATTTAATTTTTAATACTTCCCACCTTGTGGAAGAATAAAAAAAATACACCAAAAAAAACAAAAAACAAAAAATAATAATAATAAGTAACTTACTAAAAAAAAGTTTTGAATTTGCAACACATTCCCTTTAACACCACCTATAATATTTGAAAATAGCTTGTGAGCAAGAAAAGGTTATAGACCTCTGAATAAAGGTCCTTTTACACGACCGAGTAAGCGAGCACCTTATCAACGAGACAGCTCATTGATCGGCGCTCGTTTGCTCTTTCACAAGGAGCTAGTATGGGGACGAGCGATCATACTCCGATCGCTAGTCCCTATACATTATTATCATGTTGGCAGCATATCTCCCTGTTTACACAGGGAGATGTGCTGCCGACAACCATAATATTTTTCATTTTTAAAACGATTCGATCAGCAGGTGAAAGAGCTCATTCATCGGCTGATTACTGCCTTTTTTACACAGGGCAATTATCGGCAATGAGCGTTCTATGAATTGGCCCGTGTAAAAGGATCACCAGCAGAGACACATGATGCAACAATGCCATATAGGGTAATTCACTGTTGTGACTAAAAGCTTGACAGCATTATGTTTTATTATATGTCCTACTTCCTCCCCATGTTATAAGTATTATTTAGGACGAGGGACGACTAGGCCCGAGGAAGCATAAGGTGGGCCAGGGCGTCCCCGATGAGTTTGGTTAGAGGAAGCAAGGGATATAAAATGGTGCTGGCCGCATGGCCAATGGCACCAGCATGGCTGGAGGGGGAGGGTGAACTCATTGTTCACTGTGAGATAAGTGTAGAAAGGGGAGTGATAGTGGAAAGAACTATAGGAGGCATAGGTAATGAGGTTAGGGGAGCAGGATAAGGGTTTATAAGTCCAGAAAGCAGGGGGAGATAAGGCAGTACTTACCAGGAGAAGCAAAGACCCACCCAACCCTCCCTTGTTAGAAATGGAACCGTCCCAAAAGAAGTCGTTTGGCGAGGTTGTCGCTGGAATGGAGCTGGTGGCTACTGCTGGAGCAAGTCCAAGGCGGAAGACCGTGGTCTCCAAGCGTCTTCGGGATTCCATTAGGCCAGGTAAGTCGGTCCCATACCGTAAGCGTTCTTCTCTGGCCCCCTGCCCCACGGCAGTCCCAAGGGCCCCATTATTCTTCCTCCCACCCCATCTCAGCCCAATTTTTCCCAAACAACCCCCCCTCACAACATGTAACCATGTCACCCCCCACTCACATAGGTTCCCTGCCACCCCCCAGCAGGGTTTTATTCTTTTAATGGGCCGCAGGTACACAGGGAGGGTAATTTTCTAGGTGGCCCTATGGGCATGCTAAACCCCCACCAATTTAATAGTGTCCCCAGTAGTTTCTGGGAAGCCAGCAGACACAGTAAGCCAGAGGTACAACGGCAATTAGGATCAGGTGCCATAAAGCTATATTCAGCCTAGCCGGGGGGTGGTGGGGAGGACATGGATATTTCTTCCCTTAAGCCGGGGGGGTTTAGCAATGGGCTATGGGGCCTTTCAGCGATGGAACAGTAAGGAAGCATTATCACAGAGCCAAGAGGAAAGGTCACATAGGAACACATACTCGCACAATATCTTTTGTTGCAGGGAGCGAAGCAGCGATAGAGCACAACAAGCACAGGAGGGATTGCAGCAAGCCAGCCCAGCGACCAGCAACCTAGGACAGAGTCATTAAGAGCCTGGAAGCCGAAGTATGCAACAACTGGGTGAGTCTGATTCCAATGCATCGGATGGGCATTATTTGTGTTCAGATGAGGAATAATGCAGTAATTAAGGAAAAATGCTCAACATGTAAAAATAAATAAAAAAAAAACATTTAAAGGTAGTGAAGGGAAGAACAAATAAGTAAAGAAGCTGTTTCTGTAGGGGGTGTAAGAATTTTTCTCTTCCACCCTCTTTACTGGGTTAGACTTTAAGGGTAAGTGCAATAAATGAAATAAGAGTGATGTACAAAAATGTAATGTTTAAAGAGTAAAATTACTGTTGCAGTTGTTCTGGGATTTATATTGAGATATGTACACAGGGACAGTCATGAGCAATAAACTTTACAGAGACACTTTTTGCTTATCATCAACAATAGTTCCATTGTCCACACTACTGGTTATCATATGTAGGAGATACCTGTGAATGTCTGGGTCCTTTGTTGGGAGAATCAGATTAAATAATAGGTGTCTTGCATACTGATGAAACACATTTCTTTGAAACATGCGACCCTCCATCTTTGATTCATTCAAATAAAATACACTATATGATATAATATATAACATTATATAGGCCTTCAAATTCAAAATCTTAATTTGTACAGGCGTGGGGGGTTCAGAACAGTGATCTAGTAGAAAAAGGGCTAGCGGCTGGGGAAGCAGTATACCTATGCCTGTTCAGTGTTGCCCACATATGCAGATTTGCCACAAAAGGTATTTTTTTTTTTGGGAAGGGTTAGAGAGGAAACGTATGTGGTTGTCTTTGTTTTGTCTAAGGAAGTGGAGGTAGCTAAGGAGAAGGGGCTTAGCAAGGCAGATAGATAACAGGAGAAAACTATTGTGGAAGGAATTAAGGTTTTTTCTGGTGTATGCCAGAGTGTGGGTGGATGGTAAGCCAAGCAATATGTGGATTTGTAAAATACATGGATCTGGTGGTGGACACACATGCTACTTATAGTGGAATAGGGTGGTATGATAGGGCCTTCAAAAAAAAAAAAAAAAGATGGGGAGGGCAAATGTTTAGCTTGGTGGGAAGGATTTGGATCTGTAGTCAAGCCATTTAAAACGATGCAATAGGGAAGGAAGTGAGCGAGGTACATTATCAGTCATTTGAGTCAGCAGTAGAAAGTGTAAGAAGATGGGGAAAGGGGGCATTGATGTCCAAGGTAGATATTGAATCTGCTTTTAGATTGTTACCATTGTATCCAGAGAGTTTTAAATAAACAGGGTGTCGTTTGAAGGGAAAAAATTTTTTCTTTTTTTCATTTTTCATTTTTTTTTAAGATAAATGCTTACCTATGGGTTGCACCATTTCATACGCGTATTTTGAAGCATTCAGTTCATTTTTGCATTAGGGTTTGCAAAGAGTTTGTGGGAGGGAGTCAATTGCCCACTACCTGGGTGATTTTTTGTTAGTAGGGCCAGCAGGGTCAGAAATTTGCCAAGTAAAGTTTATAGCGCTACTTCAAGATTTGAGGGTCCCCATAGCACAAGAAAAGGCAGTGGAGCCAGTAACAAAGTTGTCATATTTAGGCATCGAAATAGACTCATTAGAAGGCCAATGTAGATTACCTGTCGAGAAGGGAAGGCATTGTTGGAGGAGGTAAGGGAGGTGAAAGCCAGCGAGAATGTGACATAAAGAAAGATGCAGTCGCTCTTGGGTTCCCTTAATTTTGCGTGTAGGGTGATTCCAATGGGCAAAGTATTTTCCAGGCGTTTACAGTTGAGTATGGCAGGAGTCAAGGCAGGACAACATAAAATTAGAATAATGAGGGCATTAAGAGAGGATCTGCAGTTTTGGGAAAGTTGCCTGGTGAACTTAATGGAGTGCGGATTTGGCTACGGGAACCATGCTCCAATCAGAAGTTGAGATTGTTCTCAGACGCTTCAGGGTCAGTTGGCTTTGGATCCTTTTTTGACGGAAAGTGATAAGCAGGGGTATGGCGAGACGTTGGACAGAAAGGGGTTGACATTGATTGAACTATTCCCAATAGTGGTAGCAGTGGAATTATGGAAGGAATAGCTGAGGAACAGGTTGGTAATTGTTTGGCCAGAAAATATGAGTGTGGGGTCAGCAGTGGACAATCTATCCAGTTTCTCCCCCCCAGTGTTGGCACTATTAAGATATTTGGTAGGGAAGTGCATGGAGTGGAATATCAACTTCAGAGCTGAACATGTCCCAGGAGTCAATAACTTGATTGCAGATGCTTTGTTAAGGGGGAAGTGGGAGGTATTTTTTCAATTGGTACCAAATGCGGAGCGAACAGGATATGTGTGCCCTAACAATATTTGGCAGGTACTGACCCGATTCTAGAAAAACTGGTGGAAAAATCGTTGGCGCCAAACACATGGATGACCTACATGAAAGAATGGAAGAAGAGGGAGGTTTTCAGGAGGAACGAAGGCAGGAGTACGGTGCAGTGTTTATGGAAGCTGCTGGGTAACATGTGGAGGGATGGCGCAGCAAAAAGTAGGGCCACCACCTTGGTGGCGGCAGTATCATTTATTACGAAGGTAAGAGGGGAGGAGGACCCTACAAAGGTTTTTTGCAATTAGACGGGTGGTGAAGGGTAGGTCAAGGTCACAGCCACGAGGAGTAGACAAGAGGGAGCCATTAGACTCAGGCAGAGTAAAGAGGCTGGTGGCAGCATTGGGGGCCACATGTAGGGACAGGCACGAAGTGCTGCTTTTAAGGCTGCATTCACATTGGCTTTTGCGGGTGCTTTCAGGTTAGGGGAATTGGTGTCCACTTCAAAGAAGGGTAAAGATGGGTTACAGCTCGAAGACATAAAATGGTATGGCACAACCGTTAAGTGCCTTATCAGAAGGTCCAAGACTGATCAAAATGGGAAAGGGACATGGGTGACTATGGTAAGGAAAGGGGGGCAATTTGTCCAGTGGGGGCAGTGAGGGATTATTTGGGCTCACGAGGAGCAGAGGTAGGAGCTTTAATTAAGCACAGGGATGGTAGCGCCCTGTCCAGGTTCCAGTTTTGTCAGATACTTAAGAGGGCAGCAGTGGCAGCGGGGCTAGAAAAGGACAGAATTGGTTCACATTCTTTCAGAATTGGGGCGGCATCAGAAGCAGCAGCGGCGGGATCAGATGTGGGGAGCATTAAGCGTTTGGGGAGATGGAAATCCATTGCCATGTTACTGATTGTATGTTGTCTCTCCCACAGAAGGAAAAAGCGTATGGGTGATTGGACATTCCTTCATGTACTGGGCCGCGGAGAGGGCAAGGATGAGACCGTATGGATTACAACTGGGACTGCCGGGCGACGGGGTCAAGGTGAAGTGGTTCGGGAGACATGGTCTTCCATGGTTCCAGATGAGAAAGCTGGTGGAGGAAGCGGCAGAATGGAGGCGCCCGCAAGTGATCGTGATACATACCGGGGGAGACGACTTGACGAGTACCAAAGCTTGGGTACTAGTTAACAGGATGAAGGTGGATGTTGCTGCATGGAAAGAAAGGTGGCCGGGGGTAAAGTTTTTGTGTTCAGAAATTATTCAAAGGCGGAGTTGGATGGGGGCAACATCAACAGCGGCCATTGAAAAGGTGAGAAAGAAGGTCAACAAGGCCATGAAGGCCTTTATGGTGGAGATGGAAGGAGTTTTTATTCAGCACAAGGACATCGACTTTGGGTGCCAAGGAATGTACAGGAATGATGGCGTACCCTTATCTGATGTGGGACTGGACATATTTAACATCAATCTGCAGGAGGGGCTGGAGGACTGGTGGTAAGGAGTTTTTATGGGGTAAAAAAGGTAAGATCGGCAGAGGAGCCTACCTTTTTTGGTGGCGGATCGTGGCACTGCAATCCTGCTAAGAGCGGTTTCGGTGGTGGACCACGGCGAGTTACCACTAGTTATACGGCGGGGTGAACTCGCACGTGGGGGGACACTAGTTATACGGCAGGTCCCCAGGATGTTTTGGGCCTGGGCAGTCACGAAAGCCGGATGACGGTCCGGCCGCTGCTTGGGGGGACAGCCGTGGCAGGGGGCACGGCTGGCCTTTGTTGCGAGCTGAGGGCAGGCGGGCCCCAGCTCAGGGAGTGCCGTGTCGCGATTGAGGTCAGGCTCCTCTTGCGCTGTATTGCCTATGGTTAATGTGTTTTAATAAATCGTGGCGCATGCCACAATTTACTTGCCAATTTAAAAATGATGTGTTTTTAATGTTTAAAGTTGTTACTAAGGGGTTTAGCACGTGCACACCTTATATGGAACTGTCTAATCTTATCACAGTCTGCTTTTTTTTGTCTAATGTCAGCCAATTTTATCTTCTCTTTGTAGCTGGATGCAGAAGTAGATACATGAGCCATTGTTAGTGGCTATCGGGGCTGTATAAAAACGATCTGTCCTCCTTTTGTCTCCTTTGTTTTTCTACTTCTGTTAGGTTTTATACTGAATTCAGTGCAATGTCTGATCTATGGCAGCCTGGGAATGAACTGTTAGAAAAACCTTATAGAAAAGGGTTGTTATTATTTTCTTTATTATTATTTAACAACAACAATACCATAGTATTTTAATACAGAATTCTAAAGGATATTGCCACGGTAAGTTTTATAGCAATGGCTGTAGATTCACTTTGACAAACACATTTTACAGTATCTGTAACATCTACAGCCAAGTATATCAATCATGTCCCTGTGCAGTTCCTGTAGTAAAGAGATCTTACTTTATCTTGCAAATGTTTAATTACTTCATGTTTTGTGCATATACTTTTGAATTATTTTCACTTTATGTATGACATGTAAGAATTAAGTGGGTATCTAATTAATATTTAAACTTCTTTAACATTTATTTTTTTACATAAAAAAGGAAAAATTGTTTGTAGTGACAAGTTATATCTAACATTTTCAAACTTTACTCTTATACAATAGCCTTTGAGAAAAAAAAAAGAATCCCCTAGTTTATACATGTAACGGATTCCAATATATCTCAATCTAAATGCTAATATTTTTCTCATAGCATTTTGTAACTGCAAAGTCATAGTCATTCTGTGGGCACATGTTTTTTAAAGACTTTTTGAAAGAGATTTAAAATATTTATGATGTAGATTGTTGTCTTTGCTTATGCCACTAAATGTAAAAAATATATATATTTATTGGTATAAATTGACTAAACATACATATAAACTTTTAAAATAAACTTTTAGAAGTATTTACAATGGCTATGGTGAATAAAAATACTTGACATGCACACACGTTCTTAGAATAGTGTTTTTATATAGCCTCCTGAGATATATCTCCACTCTTTGTGCAACTGTTTTCTTCTGATCAATCTTCTCCATTTGAGCATAAACCACATGCCAGCACAGTACCCATAATTCTGTGCCTATAGGTACTAAACAACTTAGAGACTGAATATTTAATTTCCAAAATGTCCCTAGTGATGTAAGGGTTAACACTGTATACATCAAACACCTTACAAAATAGAACTATATGGATTATTCTGAACCATAAAAGAAGAATAAAGCAGATAGCTCAAATAAGGGGGGAATGGGCTGCTAAAAAAATCTACTGTTTATGCAGCAATTTTCATCATGATTTTGTAAAATTTGCTGCAAAATTGAAAATATTGCAGCTTATACCCCCCCCCCTCCATGTGCTTTCCCCCCTTCACCTTTGCACCTCTGTCTCTGTGTCTTCTGATTCCCCTTTCAAGTATCTGGCTTCTCCATGGCTCTTCCTACTGGCTGCTGCCGTTTACAAGCAGCTCTCCCTGCAAACAAACTGGAATATTCTTTTCCTCCTGCCTAAGCACAGCCTGGGAATATTGAGGAAGGTGATAAAATGAGGGGCAGGCATGGTCTGGAGATTTATGTTGATAGTCATGCATACATTGAGAGGGTGGACCCTGTTTACGATCTCCTTTACGGCAGTCAAAAACTTCAATATTGGGACAGGACCACTAAATGTGGAGGAGATAAAGTATTTCTCACATCTCCAGCACTTTTTTTCTTGGGAAACTGTATTGATAGCATCATGTTGATGTCTCATGCTACATTTTTTGTCATTTGTATTGACACTCTTGGAGTCTGATACATCTTGAGAAACTGGGCAAGCAAAGTTAGCTAAAAGGACGCTTCTCCCGTGGTCAGACTTGGTATGCATCTCATTATCCCATCAGAAAATAAAAGAGAGTTTGATTATAGAGAAAAGCTTTAACCCCTTGAGTAACCAGCTCATTTTGGCCTTGAGGACGAGACCCATTTTTTCAAATCTGACATGTGTCACTTTATGTGGTAATAACTCTGGAATGCTTTTACCTATCCAATTGATTCTGAGATAGTTTTCTCGTGACATATTGTACTTTATGTTAGTGAAAAAATTTGGTCGATAAATTCATTGCTTATTTATGAAAAACACGAAAATTTAGAGGAAATTTTAAGAAATTATGATTTTTCCAATTTTATATGTATCTGCTTGTAAAACAGATAGTAATACCACACAAAATAGTTACTAATTAACATTTCCCATATGTCTACTTTATGTTTGCATCGTTTTTCTAGGACGTTACAAGTCTTAGAACTTTAGCAGCAATTTCTCACATTTTTAAGAAAATTTCAAAAAGCTATTTTTTTCAAGGACGAGTTCAGTTCTGAAGTGGTTTTGAGGGCCCTATATATTAGAAACCCCCATAAAACACCCCATTTTGAAAACTGTACCCCTCAAAGTATCCAAAACAGCATTCAGAAAGTGTTTCAACCCTTCAGAAAGTAGAGCTGAAATTTTCAAATTCAATTTTTTTTTTACTAAATTCATATGTACTACATTTTTTTCTGTACTACAGAAGGTTTTACCTGAGAAACGCAACTCAGTATTTATTGCCCAGGTTCTGCAGTTTTTAGAAATATCCCACATGTGGCCCTAGTGTGCTAATGGACTGAAACACAGGCCTCAGAAGCAAAGGAGCACCTAGAGGATTTTGGGGCCTCCTTTTTTCAGAATATATTTTAGGCACCATGTCAGGTTTGAAGAGGTCTTGTGGTGCCAAAACAGTGGAAACCCCCAAAAGTGATCCCATTTTTTAAACTACACCCCTCTGGGAATTTATCTAGGGGTGTAGTGAGCATTTTGACCCCACAGGTATTTTGCTATATTTATTGGAGTTAGTCTGTGAAAATGAAAATCTCCTTTTTTTCTGGAAAAACTTAAAAATTTCTAATTTTTGCAAGAAATAAAGGAGAAAAAGCACCCCAACATTTGTAAAGCAATTTCTCCCGATTACGGAAATACCCCATATGTGGTAATAAACTGCTGTTTGGACCGACAGCAGGGCTCAGAAGGGAAGGAGCGCCATTTGGATTTTGGAGCTCTGATTTTACTGGAATGGTTTTCGGTGCAGTGTCACGTTTGCAACGCCCTGGAGGGACCTAAACAGTGGAAACCCCCCAAAAGTGACCCCATTTTGGAAACTATACCCCTCAAGGAATTTTTCTAGTGGTATAGTTAGCATTTTGACCCCACAGGTTTTTTGCTGAATTTATTGGAATTAGTCTGTGAAGATGAAAAGAGACTTTTTTTTGGAAAAAAAACTGAATTTTCTAATTTTTATAAGGAATAAAGGAGAAAAAGCACCTCAACATTTGTAAAGCAATTTCTCCTGATTACGGTAATACCCCATATGTGGTAATAAACTGCTGTTTGGACCCACGGCAGGGCTCAGAAGGGACGGAGCACCATTTGGATTTTGCAGCTCAGATTTTGCTGAATGGGTTTCTGGGGGCCATGTCGCATTTGCAGAGCCCCTGAAGTACCAGTACAGTAGAAATTCCCCAGGTATGATCCCAATTTGGAGACTATACCCCTGAAAGAATTAAATTAGAGGTGTAGTGAGCATTTTGACCCCCAAAGGTTTTGCAGAAATTAGTGCACAGTGGATGTTGCAGATTGAAAATTGCCATTTTCCACAGACATGCGCTATTTCAGTGCCCAATGTGTTGGGCCCAGCTTGTACCACTGGAGACATACACCCCATAAATTGTTAAGCGGTTTTTCAGAGTACGGTAATACCCAATATGTGGTCATAAACTGCTGTTTGGGCACACTGCCAGGCCCAGAAGGAGCGCCATTTGGCTTTTGGAGCGCAGATTTTTGCTTGGTAGTAGTTTTGTTTAGTGTTTTACTGGTGTTTCAGTTTATAATGTGGGGGCATATGTAAGCTGGGCAGAGTGTATCAGGGTATATGTAAGCTGGGCGGAGTACATCAGGGTATATGTAAGCTGGGCGGAGTACATCAGGGTATATGTAAGCTGGGCGGAGTACATCAGGGTATATGTAAGCTATGTGGAGTACATCAGGGTATATGTAAGCTGGGCGGAGTGCAACAGGTCATAATAGGATGATGTAATAATGGAGAGAATGAATAATAAAATTAATTATCCATGGATAGTGACATACGCTTTGAACCAATCCTTTATGCACAGGCCGGATTATTGGCTGCAGGAGTCGCACTTCTAAAGAGTGTCTGTGGTGTTGTACAAAACATCCGCACTCCAGCATTGCCTAATCTTTGAGTTCTTCACTAGCCCCATATGTAGCACAGACCCCAAAATGTCATAGTTTCCGCTGCATTTACAGGGTCTACCAGTGGGGGCTGCAAATGATGACGTGCAGTTTTAGGTGAAGAACTAACTGCTGCACATCTAAATTAGTTTGGGCCGTCGTTTTGCATTATTGCGTTCCAAGAGTCATAACTTTTTATTTTTCCGTTGACGAGCTGTGTGAGTGCTTGATTTTCATGGGACGAGCTGTAGTTTTTATTAGTATCATTTTGGGGTACATGCGATAATTTGATCAGTTTTTATTCCATTTTTTCTTAGGTGAAGAGACCAAAAAACAGAAATTCTTTCACTGTTTTTCTTATAATTTTTTAACGGCGTTCTCTGTGCAGTATAAACAACATGTTTACTTTATTCTGCGGTTCGATACGATTATGGCAATACCAAATTTATATCGTTTTTATATGTTTTACTACTTTTACAAAATAAAAACACTTTTTTCTAAATAAAATGTTTTAGTGTCACCATGTCCTGAGAGCCATAACTTTTTTATTTTTTTGTCGACGGAGCTTTGTGAGGGCTTGTTTTTTGCGTGACACACTGTAGTTTTTATTGGTACCATGTTTGGCTACGCGCGACTTTTTGATCACTTTTTATTCCATTTTTTTGGAAACAACGTGACCAAAAATGGAAATTCTGGCATTGTTTTTTATTGCATTTTTTTTACGGTGTTCACCGTGCGGGATAAATAATATGATATATTTTTAGGTCAGGCCGATACGAACGCGGCGATACCTATTATGTCTAGTTTTTGGGTTTTTTTTCATTTTTTTCTAATTATAAAGGACTT
The DNA here is from genome assembly GCF_050947455.1 of Rhinoderma darwinii. Classification (NCBI taxonomy): domain Eukaryota; kingdom Metazoa; phylum Chordata; class Amphibia; order Anura; family Rhinodermatidae; genus Rhinoderma; species Rhinoderma darwinii. Next base: position 130,216,332 of record NC_134690.1, on the reverse strand, counting down.
GATCAGGGAAACAGGGCGATTATTGGTTTTATTACGTAAAACTTTTATTTATTTATTTATCTAAAACTTTTTTTTTTTCACTTTTTATTTTACACTAACTAGGAGACTGGAAGATCTGATCTTCTGATCCCCTGTACAATACACTGCACTACTTCTGTATGTACTTGTGTAGTGCAGTGTATTGTAACTGTCACTTTACAACTGACAGTTGAGCCTATTACGTCCTGCCTTGGGCAGGACCTAATAGGCTCCCGTACCTGGCAACCAGGAAGCCGTTGCTAGGCTTCCTGGTTGCCATTGCAACCATCAGAACCCCGCAATTTTTTGCGGGGGGGCAATGGGGTGCAGAGGGAGCCCCCTCCACCTGTATCAATCACTTAAATGCCGCTGTCGCTATTGACAGCGGCATTTAAGGGGTTAAACTACAGCGATCGTAGAGAACAGTGATCGCTGTTGTTGGAGTGGGATGTTGGCTGTATATTACAGCCGACGCCCGATGAAGATGGTGCGAGCACAGCTCCTGTGCCAGGTTCATCCTCAGGGCGTTACTAAACGCCCATTTTCAGGAAGGGTTTAATAAAAATAGTGTTTTTTTTTACACATAGCTTTCTCTGATGTCCTCACGGATCTCACAGAAATGAGGAGATCAGAGAAAGTGACAGGAGCTTTCTCCTGTAGACGACGTCACAGACGGCTGTGATTGGTCAGTCTCTGAAGACTGACCAATCACAGCAATCGCCGGCATGGGGGCCTGCAAATTGGTCCCCAGGCCGGTAACAGAAACGGTTAGCTGTCGATGACAGCTGCCGCCGCTGTTATATCACTATGTGACAGTTTATTCCTTCTCTGCAATAATACGGCGAAGGTCCGCTGCAATGAGCGGCCTGCGCGGTACTATTGCGGAGAAGGTACGCAACGGGTTAATAATCCTTTTAAACCTGAATAGAAACTGCTTAAATCATATGGGCTTCCTAGAAAGTGCTTTTGCCTTACCGAATATGTGAATCTGTGATAAGATTTTGGCTTTATAACAGCGTTCAGGACAACACCAGAGGTTCTCCAGCAGTGATCTAAGAAAAGGAATCCCAAATAGGTTTTCTGTCTATCAGCAAGCAGGTTAAGCTTATGAGAGTAAGGCTACATTCACACGAAAGTGGCCATGTTCGGGCATGAAAAACGAATGTTTTTCACATCCAATGTGCACCCGTACGGGACGCGTTATCCTGCATCCCCCATAGACTAGAGTCTATGGAGGGATACGTGAAGCACAAAAAAATAGGACATGTCCTATTTTTTCACGGACCCTTCACAAGCTCCATTGAAACAACGCTCGTGTGAACGAACCCATTGAAATACGAGTCCGTTTGACGGCTGTTGTTTTAACATCCGTCACACAGACGTGATACACGGTCGTCTGAGTGAGCCCTTAGCTGCAAAAGTTCTAAGAGGGAGGGGTTGGATGCAAGGTTGTGTTCAAAAGACATTGTGAGGAAAAAGATGGCCAACCGGAACGGTCGAATAAAGTGAGAGCTCCTGCCTGACCTGTGCTTCAAGCGGCTCTCAGCGTTGATATTCCACACCCGGTAACCTGGGCATAGCGGTGGTGCACTTACCGGTTCTTGGACGACTTTGCAGTGTATTCCTGCATTCGTGAGGTTTCGAGGGACTTCTGGTGCCTCCACGTGGTGTGGCTTTGGTATATACCTGACTCCTGTTGGCGTCCGCAGGCCCAGACCGTTTCCTGGGACTTCTGTCTCTGCAATAAGGCTGGTGGCTATACTTACCCCGGGTTTCTAGAAGAGCCCCCTCCTGCAAGACCCCATCTTCGCGGCCTAGCCGCTGACCGGATCCCTGGACTAAATTACGTTGCGGCCGGCCGGCCTCAGTGGTATGTCTGGTTTTGCGCATAACCAGCTGGAATTGTTCTGCTACACAGGTAGTCCTCTGGGTACCCCGCTATTATTCAAGCAGGGGCTATGGCGAAGCAGAGGGGCAAAACAGTGGGTCCACGGAAGCTGACAGCTTGTTGCATCTCTATCCACCCCCCTCCGCTCTTTCACCTCTGGGGAGACCTTCTATTTCTCAGATGGAACCTGAGATATGTTTGCCAGATATAAGTCCCCCACCACAGCTATTTCATCCATCTGTTGGAGCAACAGATCCTCATGGAAGCAGATTGTGCGATACCGCGTCTGTGGGATCTGATACTTTGGAGGGGATCCCGTCTTCCTCAGCTCCACTGACTGAAGACTTTCTTAAATCCATGCTGATTATGCTGCAGATAATATTCTCACAGCGTATCTCTGCTCTAGCTACCAACCTCCAAATTAATATTGATGCTCTTGGTGTTAGAACTGACCAAATTGATAGAAAGATGGCAGAGATTTCTGTGGCTCATAACGAGTTAGTGGATGTCCATACCGCGTTGCAAGAAGAAGTTCACTGGCTTAAATCTAAGGTTGCAGATGCGGAGGATAGGTCTGGGCGCAATAATATAAAAGTGAGAGGGATTTCTGAAAGTGTATCGCCACCTGATACTCCGGGCTACCTCGCACAAGTGTTTAAAGCTTTGATCCCTACTCTGACGGAGATGGATTTAATTCTCGACAGAGCTCACCGTGTACCCAAATCCAAGATGGCTCCGGATAATGTTCCTAGGGACGTTTTAGTGAGAGTTCACTTTTACCTTATTAAGGATTGTTTGATATTGGCAGCTAGAAAGCTGGATCATCTTCCAGCTCCATTTACTGATGTCTCTCTTTTCCCGGATTTGTCGGCAGCAACATTACAGGCCAGGAGGCAATTTTCTGCTGTTACGCAAGCCTTGCGTGAATCCTGCATCAAATACAGATGGGGGTTCCCAGTCAATCTCCTGATCCCTAAAAATGTAGGCCTGAGAGTGATTTCTTCTGTGGAAGAAGGTTTCTCCTTATTAAAAAAGTGGAACATCTCCTTAACGGGCCCTGCTCCTTCCTCTCATTGCTCCCTGGCCCCTTCACCTTCGCGAATCATGGAGGAATGGTCCTCAGTCGCCCAATCTCGGGGTATTACCTGAATAGGCTGATGGCTGTCATCTCTGATGGTGATTTGTACGTTGTCTACTAGTATAAGCACAGGAGTGCATTGAAATTTTCTTTTTTTTTTTCTTTGGGGTTTTGCTCCCACAGCTATTCCCCCGGTGCTTCGGTGCAATGGTGCACCAGGACTTTTTCAGTTTTTCTTTTACCCTTTATTAATTGTATTTGTCTTACTTGTTTTGCACCATGTGTGAGTTTAATTGTTTTCCTTCACAGGGATGTTTGGTACTTTTTTATAGCTCGACTCATGTTATGTACAGGATATTGGGCCTTCCTTCTTTCCAATTTGTAGGTTGGATTCTCTGATCGGCTGTCTGGTATTTTTCCCTTTCTAGATTGAATGCCTCTTAAAATCTCCTCTATTAACGCTCATGGACTTAATAGTCCGTTTAAACGTAGTTTGTTATGGAAAGAAGCCCGTAGTTTGAGATGTGATGTTTTGCTGGTTCAAGAGACTCGTCACAAGTCCTCGGCCCCAGCGTGTACGCATAAGGCCTTTCCAAATGTTTTTGTGCTTCAGCTGACATTAAGAAAAAAAGGGGTGCTTATAGCGATTAAAAATACTGTAGCCCTTGCTCATCATACAGTGGTGTCGGAACCCTTAGGTCGCTTTCTTATATTAAACTGTGATATTAACAATGTGAAATATACTATTGTTAATGTGTACTTTCCAAATAAGAAGCAAGGCAAGTTTTTCTCTAAATTTGTCTTAAAAGTGGAGGAACTTAAACAAGGCCATCTTATTATTGCGGGGGATTTTAATGCTGTATTAGATGGTGATTTGGATTCCACTAAGGTTGGCAGGCGGCGTGATTTTCTTTCGCGTCAGGTATTCAAGGAAGGACTATTTGATGTATGGAGATGTCAACATGGAACTGAAAGGGACTATATGTTTTTCTCCTCCCCTAGATTATCTAACTCGCGTATAGATTACTTCCTCGTCGATAGACAAATGTTAATGCTGACTAGGTCTTCCTCTATAGGGGATATCACTTGTTCCGATCACGCCCCGGTTTAATTAATTATTGTGGAAAGTTTTAGTTCTCCTCCTCCCTCCCAGTGAAATCAATGCTCCATCTGTTACTAATCCCCACTCTCCGTGGAGTGCGCATAAGGCTTATATGAGGGGTATCTTCATCCAGGCTTCCGATAAGGCTAATCGTATGAGGGAGGAAGATGTGACAGAGACAGTAACTAAAATTTCCCACATAGAGTCTTAAGAAAGCATCCCCCTCGATATCGCACATGCACACTTTACGTAACTTGAAGACGCATTTACAAACTCTGCTACAGTCTAGGTATGATTACACCCTGAGCAAGTTACAACTGAGCTCTTATGTACATAATAATAGAGCTGGGGCTCGCTTAGCTCGGAAGGTTAAACATTCTGCTGGGAGGCCCCAAATTGCTCATTTAATAGGAGAAGGAAGTGGGAAAGGTGTTGACCCACGATTAATAGCAAAACAATTTTGCTCATACTATGAGGGGCTATATAATCTGTCTTCAGACCCCTCTATATATCACCCTTCACAACAGGAGATTTCCTCATTTTTAGACAGCGTACAGTTTCCCTCAATTGACTCAGAGTCCCTGAGATCATTATCCGATCCTATCACCACTGTAGAGTTTTCTAAGGCGGTTTCTTCACTTAAACCATTCAAAGCATCCGGACCTGATGGTTTCATAAATGTGTATTACAAAAAGTTTATTGATCTATTATTTCCTCATTTAGGAGCTGTATTTAACAAAGCCGTGGTGGATGGATCTTTTCCAGAGGAGATGCTATCTGCAACTATTGTTACTATCCCTAAACCTGGGAAGGCTCCTGAAACCCCGGCCAATTTTAGGCCTATTTGTTTGTTGAATTCAGATGTAATTTTTTTTGCTAAGGTGTTATCTGAAAGGTTGCTCCACATCATTCCAGACCTTATCTCTTATGATCAAGTGGGCTTTGTCCCTGGGAGACAGGCACCTGATGGTACCAGATGCTTCATTGATTTAATTCAATGGGTTGAGCATAATAAAACCCCTTCCTTATTATTAGCTTTGGATGCAGAAAAAGCATTTGATCGAGTGAGCTGGGCGTATCTTTCTAACACCTTGAAGAAATTTGGTATTTCGGGTTATATAAAATCTGCCATTCTAGCGTTATACTCCAAACCTTCTGCTAAAGTGTTAGTTTCTAGCTTCCTCTCTGAGCCCTTCCAGATTACGAATGGTACTCGTCAGGGCTGTCCACTCTCTCTACTTATCTTTTTCTGGAACCTTTTTCTGCTGCAATTAGAGAGAATAGGGAGATTCAAGGTATACAGGTGGGAGGGGTTACGCATAAAATCGGGTTATACACTGACGATGTTCTTCTAGCATTAACACATCCTAAGTCCTCTCTGGCAGCAGTACAGGCCACCTTGGAGGAGTTTGGCCGAGTGTCTTACTATAAGGTTAATCCAAGTAAATCTCAAGTTTTGAATATGGGAATATCTACCTCTTTACAGTCGAGGCTAGCTGTCAAATATCCGTATAAGTGGAACACTGATAACATACAGTATTTGGGTATTAAATTTGCATATCCAAGTTCCTTGCTGTTTGGTCATAACTATTCTCCGCTAGCCTCTAGATTGTCAAATCTGTTGGGGAAACTGTCTACTTCATTTATTTCCTCGAATAGCGCTAATTAAAATGATTGTTCTTCCAATCATTTTATATACTTTTTGGACGGTCTCTATATCGTTAACACCCTCCTTTATTCCAAGATTACAAAGGGAATTGTCCCAATTTATCTGGAGGAAAAAGCCCTCTAGAGTTATGATGTCCACTTTGATCAGACGATGGCAGTTGGGGGGGCTGGGAGTTCCTGACCTTTACAAGTATTATATGGCAACTATTCTAGATCAGGTTGGCAGCTGGTGGATGTCTAGTAGTGGGAAGCAATGGGTCGGCATAGAACGGTGTGCAGTGTGTTCATCTCTAATAGCGTGTTTGAGAAAAATCTTTTTTCACTGGTGCCTCCTCGAGGATTAAGCTTTTGGGGATACATGCCTCAATTCAAGCGTGGTCTTATTTGCTTCATTGCCATACAGTTGATGATGGTGGGTTTCTGAAAGCTCTGCCCCTTAGATACCTGTATTCCATGTTAGACAATGTTAATATTGACGCCTGGGAGTCTGCAGGTATGACGACCATTTCGTCTCTCTATAGCGACAACCTTTCGATCGTTTGAGTATTTATCCTCTTGTTATGGTATTTCTAGAACAGATTTTTGTAAGTATCTCTGTATCAGACATGCGCTTTCCTCTGTGGAAATTTTCAGCCCACTTCTCCCTCGTCAGGCTGTACTGTTTTATGCTAATAAGCTCCCCAAGGTTAAAGGTATTCCTTTTTTTTATGGCCTATTTACCACTCATACCCCTAGTGTATGACACATACAGAGATGGAATACGGCACATACATCCCCATAGAGAATGCGAACGGGAGCCGTTCCATTCACTATAGCGTACACCGTCTGGGTGGGAATGGCGCGTGCGCCGCTCCCACACAGACCAAAAGGAAGGTCTTTGGTAGAGCGACATCCGGCGGTTAATTGCTTTCCGGCTCATCTCAAAAATCTTGAAATCTAATATAACGGCTTCTCCTGGATTGGCCTTATGCTTTTTAGGTGTGGACCTCCTCCCCTCCTTTGGGAATATAGTTGTGTCACATATTATTATGGCTGTGAGACTCATGATAGCACACCAATGGAAATTGGCGGACCCTCTGACTAAAGCGGAGTTAGTTAACCAAATTCAATTTTCCTATCATATGGAAAAGTCATGGGCCTCTAAAACCCTCTCGATAGCCATATTTGAAAGAGCTTGGAAACTTTGGAGCTAATTTGCTCTACCACTAGGCTGAACCAAACTCTCCCTCCCCCTCGGCCTGACTCTGAAGGTAGAATATGTATTCTGATGGTTGTCCGTATACCTTATATTGCCTTACCCTCTGTCTTACAGATGGCTATATGTAAATCAGTACTGTTTTCCTTATTATTTGTATACTGTATTGGATTACCTACGAATTCCTGTGATGTTTTGTTTTGTTTTGTATGTGATATCCTTTGTCTATGTGTGATGAGGAGATCCTCATGTTGAGTATCCTCCCTGTTCTGTTTTGTCCTTTTCTAAAAATTCAATAAAAACTTTATTGGCAGCAAGGTTGCGTTCAATTGAGAGGCAGGGGGAGGGGAAATGCACACAACTCTATTGGAAAACAGTTTTTTGTTGTTTAACGTTTCTTATTGTTTGTTTGCTTTTTATATATGTCTTATTGTACATGTGGGTATCATTCAATTTCTTTCTTATTTGACCTCATGTGACTGGATGTATTTACTGTAATTCTTGTACATGCTGAATATACTGTATACTATATATATTTGTACTTGTGAGGTTTTAATAAAATGTATCTTTAAATAAAAAAGGTTGTGTTTAATAGCTAGATAACGTCATGTTGAAATTGTGCTTTAAGTTCATAACTGTGGTCAATAACAAGTGGATCCTGCATGTAAGTGACACTCAGGACCTGCTGTCACCGAAACCCTCAGTCCCGCTGACCTGACGGATTCAGGTTTCAGCACTAGATACAGCTGCTCTCTGTCCAGGATACAAAGCAGCTGTATCTCAAAAAGTAAAAATCATTTTTAATAAAAACAAATTACAAAGTTGCAGAAAATGCTCTAATACAGTGTTTTAGAAAAAAATATGTTTTCAAAGGCTTAAATAACCTTTAATGGTGTTATGAGCAAGTGTAATAGTCCTGCGGTTATCTCCTCTGAGACGTTTTTATAGCTACACCAAGAGCAAATTCCCATTAACAACAGTAGATAATTGGTCAGATTCCAACACTAATATGTGATTGTACATGATAGGCTTTGTTCACATCTGTGCTAGGGTCCCATTCCGTCAGAGCTTTCTGTCGGTACGGGTCCCTCATTGACACAAACGGAAACCAAAGGTTTCCGTTTCCATCACCATTGGTTTCAATAGTGATGGATCCGGTGCCAATGGTTTCCGTTTGCCTCAGTTGTGCAAGGGTTCCGTCGTTTTGACGGAATCAATAGCATAGTCGACTACGTTATTGATTCATTTAAAATTACGGAACCCCTGCACAACTGAGAAAAACGGAAACCATTGGCACCGGATCAGTCACCATTGATATCAATGGTGATGGAAACGGAAACCTTTGGTTTCCGTTTGTGTCAGTCAGGGTCCCGTTCCAACGGAAAGCTCAGACGGTACGTCGACATGGGACCCTAGTGCAGATGTGAACGAAGCCATAGTTGGCTAATATAAATAGTGAAAGCAGCTGAATTACTAGCGATAAAATGCTTATTTTATGCTATTTTGCTCTTATGGGAGGACAATCTATGACTATCATAGGCAGTAATCTGTCCTTGACATGGTGGGCAATCTGTGGCTAAAATGGGGAGCAATCTACAGCTGACATGGGGACAATTTATCACTCACGGGGGGGGGGGGGGTCTGCGGCTGACAGGTGTAGCTTATAGGGAATACCTAACAGTTTGCTGTCTTCCGGGTGCTCGGGTTTTTGCATATCGTGGATCGGGTTCACGGATTATTGGCTGGTGAAGACCTAGCGGTTATGGTGCACATTGGCACCAATGACAAAGTTTGAGGTAGGTGGAAGTTCCAAAACAGGATTTCAGGAACTTGGGTAACAAGCTCAGGGCAATGACCTCAAATGTAGCATTTTCAGTAATATTATTTGTACCATGTGCCCCACCAGAGAGACAGCGGAAGATTCGGGAGGTGAACAAGTGTCTAAAGAACTGGTGTAGGAAGGGTTTAGGTTCTTAGGAAACTGGGCCGACTTCTCTATTGGTTACAGACCCTACAGTAGGGATGGGCTGCACCTAAATGGGGAGGATGCAGCTGTGTTGGGGGAACACATGGATACAAATTTGGGAGAGTGTTTAATCTAGGGAATGGGGAGGGCAATTACTGTATAGAAGGGGAGGACAGCATAGCTAGTGAACTGGGGGTAAGAAATGAGCATGGGGTGGAATAGAGGATTGTGTTAGAACTGTTAGTAGGAATAAGAAGAAAAGTGGCATGGATAAACATATAAAATGCATGTATACCAATGCCAGAAGCCTCAATAACAAGATTGAGGAATTAGAGTTGATAATGCTGGAGGAGAATTGTGACACAGTGGGGATAAGTGAGACATGGCTGGATAATTGCTATAACTGGCCTCTTAATATGCAGGGTTACAGTATGTTTAAAAATGATGGTACGCCTGCCTAAAGCCCATTCTGCATGATGATGTCTATGAGGGAAATTATTATGTGGTGGAAATAAGGGGAGGGAGAAAAAATAATAAAACACTCATAGGGGTTTGTTATAAGTCTCCGAGTATAATGGAAGAAGCAGAGAATCAACTAATAAGGAAAATAAATGAGGCAGCAAACTATGATGAAGTCATTATTATGGGGGACATTAACCCTTATATGAACTAGGAGGCACAAACCTGCAGGTCCAACAAAGGAGAAAGGTTTTTGACAATAATTAAGGACAATTACCTTTTACAACTGGTGCAGGACCCAACAAGAGAGGGGGAAATTACTAGACCTCGATTTAACCAATAAGTCAGACAGAATATCAAAGCTACAGATTGGGGTCACCTAGGTAATAGTGACCACAACATAATGAGTTTTCAAGTATCCTTTAATAAGATGTTTGGTAGAGTACCCACATAAACACTGAACTTCAGAAAGGCCAATTTTCATGGGCTAAGGGATGACCTTAAAGGGAATGTGTCGCAAATTAAACTTTTTTTTTTAAGTGTCGTTACTTATTTCTATTATATTTTTACGTTTTTTGCTGTATTTTTTTTTTCTTCCATATAGTGGAAAGTATTACAAATTTAATAATAATTTGACATGTTTTCCTATGTTGGCCACCAGGGGGAGCACTTCCCAAAATTACAGCAAAGTGAATAAGGCAAAGCAACCTGACTCACAGCTGCTGTAAATGTGGGAGGGAATCTCACCCCCCCCCCTCCTAATAGCCAGAAAAAGGTGTCTTCAAATTGCTAAGCAGTGTCTGGCAGCCATTTTGGGTGTGATTCTGCAGCTCGCAGAAGTTATAGAACACCAAAAGGCTATGGGTATGTTCACACGCTTACTAAACAAAGGGAAACCAGATCCTGATTTTCAGCCATTTTTTAATCAAACTCGCGTTTTTTAACGGCCGTTTTTGGAGCTGTTTTTCTATAAGTCAATGAAAAACGGCTCCAAAAACGGCCCAAGAAGTGATGTGCACTTCAATTTGGTGGGCGTCTTTTTACGTTCAGGTTTTGGAAAACTATGTGCCGGTTTTGGAAAACGACCACATAAAAAACGCTCTGTCGGAACAGAACGCCGTATTTCCCATTGAAACCAATGGGCAGATGCTTGTAGGCGTTCTACTTCCGATTTTTCAGTTGAAAACATTGTGTGTGAACATACCCTTAGAATGATGAAAGTGAAGTGAATGACTTTTCAGTTGACCGGTTCACACGGCGCGTATTTGACACGTTTTTTTTTTGCACATTTTCCGTGCAAAAAAACACATTAAAAAAACGCTTGATTATACTTGATTTTGTGTGTTTGGGGGGGATTTGTGTGTGTGGGGGGGGGGTGCTCGCCGCTGATTCTTCAAAACAGCTGATAAGCAGCTATGAAGTATCAGCGGCGCCCGTGCACACTCCGCTCTGCCACACACACACACACACACACACACATACACACAGGAAAAGTCTTAAAGGGGTTGTCCAGGAAAACATGGCGCCGCACCTGTCCTCAGGTCGTGTGTGGTATTAAAGCTCTGTCCTATTCACTTCAGTGGAGGTGAACTGCAATACCAGACACAACCTGAGGACAGGTGCGGCGCTGTGTCTCCAATACGGACACCCCTTCTGTCCTGAGATGACCCGACGGGGGAGGCGGGTGTCAGAGCCACCCACCGCCATCACTGCAGACAGAACCATACAACTACGGCATGAGAGTAGGGCTTGTCCTGAGTGCACTGTCTCTTGTTATGGACAGATTTATAGTCACATGAACCCCGTCTGCATCAGAACCGGTAACCTAGGTCCGATCACATGACAGAGGGGGATCACCAAAAACCCTGTGCACCCTCAGCCCGTCCATCCAGCCCTTTCCTGGTTATATCTGCTTCTGGGAAAGCTGGGTGACCACCATTACCCCTCCTACTGGAGTGTTTGGGGATGTGACTAATGAACCTCTCACACTCCAGTAGGAGGGGTAATGGTGGTCACCCAGCTTTCCCAGACCCCTGAACGGTAAATCTCTCTAGTTGTACTGAGATTGTTTGGGGATGTGACTAATGAACCTCTCAGTCTCAGCACAACTAGAGAAATTTATCGTTCAGGGGTCTGGGAAAGCTGGGTGACCACAATTACCCCTCCTACTGGAGTGTGTTTGGGGATGTGACTAATGAACCTCTCAGTCTCAGCACAACAAGAGAGATTTATCGTTCAGGGGTCTGGGAAAGCTGGGTACCTCACTAACAGCGGGCATATTGTTTATCACCCAGCTTTCCCAGGACAGTTACATCATGTGTCCTTTATACAGAGTCTCCTGCACGACTATAGGGGGGCCCATCAGGGGGGGTATCAAGGTGGCGCGTCGGGGGGGCCGTTGGGGGGGGCGTCGGGGGTCACGAGAGCGGCAGTCTGTGAGAGAGAGGGACAGACAGAGACACACACCTAACCTGCAGTGCAGTTGGTCTCATGATTGTGCCTGCTATCTCCCTGCAAACAGCTGCTCTGCTGTGTGACTCAGACCTGTGTCTGCGCAGTACAGAGCCAGAGAGCAGATACAATGGACGGGAGCCGTTCATTGACTCCTATGCATTGTAGCTGCCGTATTCCATCTCTGTATGTGTCGTTAATCGACACATACAGAGATGAAAAAAAATGGCAGCCCCCATAGAGAAGTAAAAGTTAGAAAATGAAAAAAGTAAAACACAAACACACAAATAAATAAAATTTATTTTAATAACACACTAAAATCAAATTTATATATAAAAAAAAGATTAATACAATTGAAATTCAAGAAAAATGAAATTTGCAAATTTCACCTCCACTTTGCTGTAATTCCTGTGAAATGCCTAAAGGGTTAAATAAACTTTCTAAATGCTGTTTTGAATACTTTGAGGGGTCTGGTTTTCAAAATGGGGTGTTTTATGGGGATTTCTAATACATAGGCCGCTCAAAGCCACTTCAGAACTGAACAGGTACCTTAAATAAAAGGCTTTTGACATTTTCTTAAAAATATGAGAAATTGCTGTTTATGTTCTAAGTCTTGTAACGTCCAAGAAAAATAAAAGAATGTTCAAAAAACGATGCCAATCTAAAGTAGACATATGGGAAATGTGAACTAGTGACTATTGTGGGTGGTATAACCGTCTGTTTTACAAGCAGATGCGTTTAAATTCAGAAAAATGCTATTTTTTATAAATTTTCTCTAAATTTTGCCATTTTTCACCAATAAACACTGACTATATTGTCCAAATTTCACCACTAACATAAAGCCCAATGTGTCACGAGAAAACAATCTCAGAATTGCTTGGATAGGTTCAAGCATTCCGACGTTATTACCACATAAATTGAAATATGTCAGATTTGAAAAATGGGCTCTGAGCCTTGAGGCCCAAACTAGGCTGCGTCCTTAAGGGGTTAAATAAAACAGTAATGGGGGCAATAAATGATAATAAGAAAGCGTTCAAATTGCTAAAGCAGGACAGTAGTGACGAGGCATTAAATATTATAAAGATAAAAATAAGTTGTGTTAAACACAAATAAAGGCAGCAAAGATTAAAATAGAGAGACTCGTTGCCAAAGAAAGTAGAAAACCCAAAACATATTTTTCAAATACATAAATAATAAGAAACTGAAAACCAAAAGAGTCAGCCCTCTCAAAAATAATCTGGGTATAATGGTGGAGGAAGATGAGGAAAAGTCCAATATATTAAACGCCTTTTTCTCTACTGTATATACACATAAAAATCCAATGTCAATTCCTTGGTTGAACTTGATGGACATGTGTCTTTTTTCAACCGTACGAACTATGTAACTATGTAACTATATGATTAGAGATAACGTAAATTCTGCATTAAATATCACCTGCTTAACCCAGCAAGAAGTGCAGCACCGCCTTAAAAACACTGAAATAGACAAATCACCGGGTCCGGATGGTATACACTCCTGCACTCCTCAAGAATTAAGTTTAGTGATAGACAGATCCTTATTTCTGAAATTTAAGGATTCTATCATGACTGGGTCTGTTCCCCAGAGCTGGCGCATAGCAAATGTGGTGCCAATAATCATAAAGGTGTCAAAAATTGAGCCCGGAAATTATAGGCCTGTAAGTTTAACCTCCATTGTGGGTAAAATATTTGAGGGTTTTCTAAGAGATGCTATTCTAGAGTATCTCAATGCAAATAAACTGTTAACGCAGCATCAGCATGGGTTTATGAGAGATCGGTCCTGTCAAGCAATCTGATTAGCTGCTATGAGGAAGTAAGTTCTAGAATGGAAATGGGTAAGGCTGTGCATGTGGTGTATCTAGACTTTTCAAAGGCATTTTATACTGCCAAATAAAAGGTTAGTATAAAAAAATTCAAATGCTGGGACTGGGGAAAAATATGTGTAATTGGGTTAACAACTGGCTCAGTAATATAAAACAGGGGGTGGTTATTAATGGTACATCCTCAGAGTGATTCACAGTTACCAATGGGATTCTATTGGGGTCAGTAATGGGCCCTTTTCTTTTACTATGCGCCGATTCGAATATAGGGACGTGCGCATGTTCACTACACTACGGGACCAGGCGTGAACTCGCTTAGTACGCTGTCTGGCTCCTGTCAATCAAAGGAAGCAGGGAGGGAGGGGGGTTGAACTGGGGAATGACGAGAGAGCATTTTGGAGCAACGATGACGCCCTCGTTGTTCCAAAATGCTAATTTGCATAAATGTAATAAAAGCTTTTTCTCTTCAAAGGAGGCACTCTGTGGAAAGACATAATACACGTCAGAACCAGTTTAGCCTAATCTATAATAGCCTATTGGTAGTTCAATACAGACATCTGGTGACAGACTCCCTTTAATGAACATGTAGAGGGTTTACAGTGTATAATTTTAGTATTTGCAGATGATACTAAGCTCTGTAATGTAACCAACTCAGAGTAGGATAATGTAATACTACAGAGGGATTTGGGGAAGCTGGAACTTTGGGCAGAGATATGACAAATTAATTTTAATGTTGCTAAATTTAACGTTATGCACTTGGACCGAGGAAACCAATTTTACAATTATGCATTAAATGGTACAAAACACTGGGTAAAACTACTACTGAAAAAGATTTGGGGATATTGGTGGACAGTACGTTTAACTTTAGCAATAAGTGCCAGGCAGCTCATCTGGTGACAGACTCCCTTTAATGAACATGTAGAGGGTTTACAGTGTATAATTTTAGTATTTGCAGATGATACTAAGCTCTGTAATGTAACCAACTCAGAGTAGGATAATGTAATACTACAGAGGGATTTGGGGAAGCTGGAACTTTGGGCAGAGATATGACAAATTAATTTTAATGTTGCTAAATTTAACGTTATGCACTTGGACCGAGGAAACCAATTTTACAATTATGCATTAAATGGTACAAAACACTGGGTAAAACTACTACTGAAAAAGATTTGGGGATATTGGTGGACAGTACATTTAACTTTAGCAATAAGTGCCAGGCAGCTGCTGCCAAAGCAAATAAAATCAAGGGATGCTTCAAAAGAGGCATAGATGCTCATGACAAGAACATAGTTTTGCCTCTATATAAATCCCTAGTCTGACCACACATGGAATATTGTGTGCAAATATTGGTCACCAGTGTATAAGAAGGACATGGTTAAACTAGAACGGGTGCAAAGAAGGGCGAACAAGGTAATTAAGGGAATGGGCGGATTGCAGTACCAATAAAGTTTATCAAACTTGGGGCTATTTAGTTTAGAAAACAGACGGCTTCGTTGTGATCTAATTACAATGTACAAATATATAATTGGACAGCACAGAGATCTTTCTAATGATCATTTTACACATCGACCTGTAACAAGGACAAGGGGGCATGCTCTACGTCTAGAGGAGAAAAAGTTTCACTATCATCACAGAAAGGGATTCTTTACTGTAAGAGCAGTGAGACAATGGATCTCTGCCACAGGATGTTGTGATGCTTGATTATTGGAAAAAGTACAAGAAGGGTCTTGATGCCTTTCTTGAAAAATATAATATTACAGGTTATGAGTACTAGATTCTGGAGATGGGACATTGATCCAGGGATTTATTCTCGTTTCCATATTTGGAGTAATTTTTCCCCTAATGTGGCAATCGGCATCAACCTCATGGGGGTTTTGCCTTCCTCTGGATTGATACGGTAGGATTATAGGTTGGACTTGATGGACCTGTGTCTTTTTTCAACCTTATCAACTATGTAACTATGCAACTATGTAATGTATGGTAATATTATTCAGTCACATTATAAAGGTATTGTTCAGTCATTCAATCATGGTTTACTGCAGTAACATGCCCCTTGGAAGTTAACAGGATTCATTGACAGATCCTTCATTATTTGTTTATTTGGCATCATTATTTTTACTAATCTGCTTTTATTTTATGATTGTATATATTTTCATTTTTTCATGTACATGATTATGGGGACGTCCATCTTGCCTGAGCTGCTGCCCTGCTCTGTGAACAGCAGTTCAAAGATTTGCTTTACAACAGCCACCTGGACCTAGGAAATTTGAGTCTTTAGAAAGGGTCTTCTGAGTATGGTATTGGCAGTTCTGTGTTAGCCAGGACTTCAAAACAGAAATATTTACAGGAGAAGTTGTTCCAAACATCTAGGAGAACTAACCACAGATTTTCTGTGAATGTAGGTTTCTTCAAATCCTTCTGTATCTTCATGTAATGCCAGACAGATTCAATGATGTGGGGGCTATATCATCACTTCCAGGGCTCCTTTTACTTCTTTACGCTATTGATTGTTCTCAATGACATTGGCTGTATATTTGACCAGCTGCAGAATAAATTTGGAGCCAATCAGACTCTTCACTGATGATATTGCATGATGGATAAGTATCTGCCTTTATTTCTCAGCATTGAGGACACCATTAATCCTGGCCAAATCCCCAACTCTATTTTCTGAAATGCAGTCCCAAACTTGCAACAAGGAACCTCCACCATGCATCACTGTTGCCTGCATACACTCATTATTGTACCGCTCTTCAGCCCTTCCACGAACAAACTGCCTTCTATTACAGCCAAATATTTCCCATTTTAATTCATCAGTCCAGAGCACCTGCTTCCATTTTCCTGCACTCAAGTTCCTATGTTTTCGTTCATAGTTAGGCCTTTTTACCACAACGAAGATATGGCTTTTTGGCCGCAATTCTTCAATGAAGACCACTTCTGGCAAGACTTCTCTGAGCACTAGATGGTTGTACATAGGGCGTACTGGTTTCTGCTAGTTCTTAGCCGATGGCACTGCTGGACAACCCCTGATTTTGAAGGGAAGTAAGCATAATGTGTCTTTGATCTGCTGTACTAAGTTTCCTTGGCCGAACACTGCATCTACGGTCCTCAACGTTAACCGTTTCTTTGTGCTTCTTCAAAATAGCATGAACAGTACATCTTGCCAAACCCAAGTCTGCTTTGAAATCTCTGCCTGGGAGAGACCTTGCTGATGCAGTATGACTACCTGGTGTCTTGTTGCTGTGCTCAGTCTTGCTATGGTGGACCTGTGACCTGAAACTGTCTTCTACAACCTCACCATCGTAGCAGCGTTTACCACTTCCTCACCCAGTTTTAAGCATCCTGGACAGCTGTTTCTGTTACAGTTAATTACTGTTTCAAACTACATATGAAATGATGATCATTATCACCTGTTGGTATAATTGGCTAATCATACACCTGAATCTAACCCTACAAAATTCATGACTTTTCTGCAAATGTACCTAGAAGAATTTATGATGTTTTGAAGGCAAAGGGTCGTCACACCAAATATTGATTTGATTTATATTTCTCTTCTGTTCATTCACTTTGTATTTTGCTAATTGATAACAAAAATTATTAACACGTCTATTTTTGTAAGCATTCTTACTTTGCAGCATTATTCCACAACTGCCTAAAACTTTTGCACAGTACTGTATATATGTGTGCATGTGAATGTAAATGCCCAACTCAGAACAAGCTTACAGAAATTGAAAGTACTGTGTTCTAACTAGAAATAGATAGTGGCATCTAATCACATCTTCCATAGAAGGCGTAAACATCAACTGGATGACATAAACATCACCTGGGTGAGATAAACATCACCTGGATGACATAAACATAATCTGGATGAGATAAACATCACATGGATGACATAAACATAATCTGGATGAGATAAACATCACCTGCATGACATAAACATAAACTGGATGAGATAAACATCACATGGATGACATAAACATAATCTGGATGAGATAAACATCACCTGGATGACATAAACATAATCTGGATGAGATCAACATCACTTGGATGACATAAACATCACCTGGATTACATAAACATAATCTGGATGAGATAACCATCAACTGGATGACATAAACATCTTCCGGATTACATAAACATAATCTGGATGAGATAAACATCACCTGGATGACATAAACATCACCCGGATTACATAAGCATCACCTAGATGACATAAACATTACCCATACTCTGCTGACGATACCTGCGGACAGTGACGGAGAATGTGATTTCCACATTGCCCTTTTTATAAGAATCATTGCTGCTAGTAAAGAGGCAACTTTGATAAGAACATGATATTAGAGAATTGCTTATGATGCAATCCCTTATTGGGTATGGTCCCCTGGCTCGCTTGCAGAGGCCAACGTCTCCACGATTTTGCAGGGTATTGCAGGCACAATTGTGCGGCCTTTGGCCACAGCATGCTGGCGTGGTTTCAGCTGCATGCAGCCACCGCTATGTGGGATGGTACACGTATAATAAACAGAGTTTAGCTGTAATTATTTATTCAGTAACAATTCCAGCAGTGGTCAAGGTCAAGTCCCAATTGTAACATCATCAGCCGGGGGCCCTGGTGAGATCACAGACAGTCGCCTATAAAACTGCATGAAACTGAAAAACGTGTCACTTGAGAATAGATAGAAAGATTATCAATTAGAAATAGAAAGACCATGAAATAAGGCTAAGGCTACACGACGACATGAAGATTGCAATGTTGCAATGCGACATAACAAGTAATGATTGTGAACATGGTTGCGTTACGACACGCAACTTAACGTGACCGCGACATGACTGTTGCAAAAAACCCAAACCTGACAGATTTTTGGTAGAAGATTGCAAGTCACACATGACTTTACTTTAATAGACTGTAATGTAAGTCGTGTGCAACTGCAACTCATTTGTGACATGTCAGTGATTTCTCTTTCTTAGGGATCCTTTTGGATGTAATTGCATCTTAATATTAATTCGTGACAGCAAGTTGCAGATAAATCGCAAACATTTTTTTTGTGACACAACTTGTATGCGACCAAAGTCGCCGTGTAGACCTAGCCTTATGCCTCATGCAACAACCGTTGTGTCACTCGGGCCGTTTTCGATGGCATCTGAGTGGCACCCGATCATCTTCACGGACCCATTCACTTTAGCGGGTGAATCGGGTCCGTGAAAAATGGTCCGAGTCTCCGTTCCGAGGAAAGATAGAACATGTCCTATCTTTCCTCGGATCACTGACGGGACTCGGATGGCACACTCGATCGTGTACATGAAGCGTTCATTTAGAAAAGATACAAATATATTAAAAGGGGTTATGGTAAATGAATAATATTATAAAATAACTAATTCAAAACGTGTTTTGTATTGGCAGTGCCTTCTCTGCTAGTCAGAGGTGGACAATGTCATCATGCATGCTCAGTATTTCTTCTGACAAGCGGAGAAGACTTTGAAGATTATGGAAAAGCCTGCTCACCAGCAGGGATCCCTCCACACTGCAAAAATAAGGATGATCTTTTACTGGAAACCAGGCCTATCACACCCTAACAAGACCCTTGTAATGGCAGGAAGGAGGTGAAGGGAAAGTGAGCCCTAATCTACCCACCGCCCTGTCCCTGCCTACTTGCAACGACCCGCCCTAGGCGACGGGGTACAACTGGGCGGCGGTCCCTACGCTGTCTAAGTGCACGGGAGAACAAACAGGGAACACGCAAGGGAAGGGGCAGTAGCCCACGGAACGCCGCGAGGAAACGGAGCGGTGAATGAGTAGTCAGGACCAGGATGAAGTGGAGTATACCAACGTGAGCACGGAGAAGGAAGCAAGCCAGGGGCAAAGCGAAGCAGGATAAGCGGAACTGCAGCAAGGCAGAAGCACGGCAGAAGCAGGCTGGAGCAAGCAGCAGTGGGGCCTGGAATCCAGAAGAATTACAAGCACTGAGGAAGAGAACACGGCAGGTAATAAAGGACAGGGGGCGGAGCTAACTCTGACTGACCAGGCCGCGAAAGGCTCTCCCACTCCTGAGCCTGCCACCCAGGTTGGTGGGAGACGGAGTCAGTCTAACAGGTCTGGCCTCAGGTGTGGATTGATTAATCCCAGGAGTATACCTAGACGTAGTACCTGACAGATCCCTAACAGTACTCCCCCTTTTATGAGGGTCCACCGGACCCTTACTAAGAGGACCCGGTTTAGTAGGGAAGAGAAGGTGGAACCTCCTGATCAATACCCCAGCGTGAACATCACGGGCAGGTACCCAAGTCCTCTACTCCGGCCCGTATCCTCTCCAATGGACCAGGTACTGGAGGGAGCCCTGGACCATCCTACTGTCCATAATCTTGGCCACCTCGAATTCCACCCCCTCAGGGGTGAGAACGGGAACAGGAGGTTTCCTCGAGGGGGACCAGGACGGGGAGCAGCGTTTAAGGAGGGAGGCATGGAAGACGTCATGTATGCGAAAGGATGGGGGCAGCTCCAGACGGAAAGATACAGGGTTGAGGACTTCAATGATCTTATAAGGTCCAATAAATCGGGGAGCAAACTTCCTGTACGGGACCTTAAGGCGCAAGTTCCTGGACGACAACCAGACCAAATCCCCGACGACAAACCGGGGGTTAGCAGAACGTCTACTATCAGCCTGAATCTTTTGTGCGCTCTGGGACGCCTCTAGGTTCTTCTGAACCTGGGCCCAGACTGTGCACAGTTCCCGATGAACATCCTCTACCTCAGGATTATTGGAACAACCAGGGGAAACGGAGGAGAACCTTGGGTTAAACCCGAAATTACAGAAAAACGGGGAGACCCCTGACGAGTTACTGACCCGGTTATTCAGGGAAAATTCAGCAAGGGGAAGGAATGAGACCCAATAGAATTGACAGTCAGAGATGAAACACCTTAAATATTGTTCCAGGGATTGGTTAGTCCTTTCCGTTTGGCCATTAGTTTCGGGATGGAAGGCGGAGGAGAAGGACAGATCAATCTCCAACTTTTTACAAAAAGCTCTCCAAAATAAGGAAACAAATTGTACCCCTCTGTCAGAAACGATATTGACTGGGGCCCCATGGAGACGCAGGATGTGTTTCACAAACAAAGAAGCTAACGTCTTGGCGTTAGGTAGCTTCTTAAGGGGCACAAAGTGGCACATCTTGCTGAAGCGGTCTACTACCACCTACACCACCGACTTGCCCTGAGATGGGGGCAAATCGGTGATAAAATCCATGGAGATATGGGTCCAAGGTCTCTGGGGAATGGGCAAGGAATGTAGTAGGCCCGCAGGTCGGGACCTAGGGGTTTTGGACCTAGCGCAAACCTCACAAGCGGCGACGTAAGCCCTAACGTCTTTAGGCAACCCAGGCCACCAATAGTTTCTGGTAATGAGGTGTTTGGTGCCCAAGATGCCAGGATGACCAGATAGAGCGGTGTCATGGTTTTCCCTGAGTACCCTTAGCCGGTATTGCAGGGGAACAAACAGTTTGTCCCCAGTGACGTTCCCGGGAGCTGAACCCTGATCAGCCGCAATATCAGAAGCTAAATCAGAATCCGTGGCAGAAACGATTATACCAGGGGGTAAAATACAAGCAGGATCCTTCTCGGAAGGAGGATTGGCCATGAAACTACGTGACAGAGCATCAGCCTTAATATTCCTGGACCCAGCCCTATAGGTAACCAAGAAATTAAATCTGGTAAAGAATAGTGCCCACCGAGCTTGTCTAGGATTAAGCCTCCGGGCCGATTCTAGGAAAAACAGATTCTTGTGATCCGTAAGGACCGTTACCTGGTGTCCGGCCCCCTCCAGGAAGTGCCGCCACTCTTCAAAAGCCCATTTAATGGCTAGAAGTTTGCGGTTGCCAATATCATAGTTACTCTCCGTGGGCGAAAACTTCCTAGAGAAGTAAGCACAGGGGCGGAGATGGGTGAGGGAGATGGTACCCTGGGACAAGACGGCCCCCACTCCCACCTCGGATGCGTCAACCTCCACAATAAATGGCTCCTCTTGGTTGGGCTGAATCAGCACGGGGGCCGAGATAAAGCACTTCTTGAGGGTCTCAAAGGCCTGGACGGCCTCAAGGGGCCAATGGAGGACATCAGCACCCTTGCGAGTAAGGTCCGTAAGAGGCTTAGCGACGACTGAGAAGTTGGCAATAAATCTCCTGTAATAGTTGGCGAACCCTAAAAAACACTGTAACGCCTTAAGGGAGGCAGGTTGGACCCATTCCGCCACAGCCTGAACCTTGGCAGGGTCCATGCGAAATTCATGAGGAGTGAGGATTTGCCCTAAAAATGGTATCTCCTGTACCCCAAAGACACATTTTTCAGTCTTAGCAAACAGATTATTCTCCCGAAGGACCTGGAGCACCTTCCTGACATGCTCCACGTGGGAGGACCAGTCCTTGGAAAACACCAGTATGTCATCAAGGTACACAACAAGAAAATTACCCAGGTAATCTCTCAGGATTTCATTAATACAATTCTGGAAGACAGCAGGGGCATTACACAATCCAAAGGGCATGACCAGGTATTCGAAATGACCCTCGGGTGTGTTGAACGCAGTTTTCCACTCATCCCCCTCTTTGATGCGGATAAGGTTATATGCCCCCCGTAGATCGAACTTAGAAAACCATTGGGCACCCTGAACCTGATTAAAAAGGTCCGGAATCAAAGGAAGTGGGTACTGGTTCCTTACGGTGACCTTATTCAGGTTACGATAATCAATGCATGGCCTAAGACCACCATCCTTCTTCCCCACGAAGAAGAAGCCAGCACCTACAGGAGAAGTCGAGGGGCAAATGAAACCCTTGGCCAGGCATTCTTGGATATACACCCTCATAGCTTCACGTTCAGGACATGAAAGATTAAATATCCTACCCTTAGGAAGCTTGGCACCAGGCACCAAATCGATGGCGCAATCGTAATCTCTATGGGGGGGCAACACCTCGGAGGCCTTCTTAGAAAACACATCGGCGAAGTCCTGAACAAACTCAGGAAGCGTGTTTACCTCCTCCCGGGGAGAAATAGAGTTAACAGAAAGACATGACATAAGACATTCATTACCCCATTTGGTAAGCTCCCCAGTATTCCAATCAATCGTGGGATTATGCAACTGCAACCAGGGAAGACCTAATACCAGATCAGACGATAATCCCTGCATCACCAGTAGAGAGCACTGCTCCAAATGCATGGAGCCAACCAGAAGTTCAAAAACAGGAGTATGCTGAGTAAAATAACCATTAGCAAGGGGAGTTGAGTCGATACCTACTACAGGGATAGGATAAGGTAAATCAATAAAAGGCATCTTTAGAGACATAGCAAATTCCACAGACATGATATTAGCAGATGAGCCAGAATCCACGAAAGCACTGCCCGTGGCAGACCGGCCAGCAAACGAGACCTGAAAGGGAAGCAAAATTTTATTGCGTTTCACATTAACGGGAAATACCTGTGCGCCCAAGTGACCTCCCCGATGATCACTTAGGCGCGGAAGTTTTCCGGCTTTTTATTCTTGCGCCTGGGACAGGTGTTCAGTAGATGCTTGTCGTCCCCACAGTAGAAGCAGAGACCATTCATTCTGCGAAACTCCCTACGTTGTCGAGGGGACATGGAGGCCCTGAGTTGCATAGGTACCTCCGAGTCCTCCGTGGAGGGGCGAGGGGACGGGACCTCGAGGGGGATCGCAGAAAGGTCAGAGGGGAGCACATTGAAACGTTCAAGCTGACGTTCCCTGAGACGTCGGTCAAGTCGTACTGCTAGGGCCATAACCTGGTCAAGGGAGTCAGAAGAGGGGTAGCTAACCAGCAGATCCTTCAGGGCGTCAGATAATCCTAACCTAAACTGGCACCTTAGGGCCGGATCGTTCCACCGAGAAGCTACGCACCACTTTCTAAAATCAGAACAGTATTCCTCAACCGGTCTCCTACCCTGACGTAAGGTCACCAGCTGACTCTCGGCTAAAGCAGTCCTGTCAGTCTCGTCGTAAACGAGTCCGAGGGCAGAGAAAAAACGATCAACAGAGGAAAGTTCAGGGGCGTCAGGAGCCAAGGAGAAGGCCCACTCTTGGGGCCCTTCCTGGAGTCGGGATATGATGATACCCACCCGCTGGTTCTCGGAACCTGAGGAGTGGGGTTTTAGGCGGAAATACAGTCTGCAACTCTCCCGGAAGGAGAGAAACGTCTTACGGTCCCCTGAGAACTGGTCAGGTAACTTGAGGTCGGGTTCTAGAGGTGAGGTGAGGGGTACTACTAAGGCAGCGTCACCCTGGTTGACCCTCTGGGCCAGGGCCTGGACCTGTAGGGAGAGGCCCTGCATCTGCTGGGTCAGGGTCTCAAGGGGGTCCATGATAGCGTCAGCGTAGGAGAAATGGTAGACTAGGTATGGGCTTGTAATTAAGTAATGGCAGGAAGGAGGTGAAGGGAAAGTGAGCCCTAATCTACCCACCGCCCTGTCCCTGCCTACTTGCAACGACCCGCCCTAGGCGACGGGGTACAACTGGGCGGCGGTCCCTACGCTGTCTAAGTGCACGGGAGAACAAACAGGGAACACGCAAGGGAAGGGGCAGTAGCCCATGGAACGCCGTGAGGAAACGGAGCGGTGAATGAGTAGTCAGGACCAGGATGAAGTGGAGTATACCAACGTGAGCACGGAGAAGGAAGCAAGCCAGGGGCAAAGCGAAGCAGGATAAGCGGAACTGCAGCAAGGCAGAAGCACGGCAGAAGCAGGCTGGAGCAAGCAGCAGTGGGGCCAGGAATCCAGAAGAATTACAAGCACTGAGGAAGAGAACACGGCAGGTAATAAAGGACAGGGGGCGGAGCTAACTCCGACTGACCAGGCCGCGATAGGCTCTCCCACTCCTGAGCCTGCCACCCATGTTGGTGGGAGACGGAGTCAGTCTAACAGGTCTGGCCTCAGGTGTGGATTGATTAATCCCAGGAGTATACCTAGACGTAGTACCTGGCAGATCCCTAACAACCCTACTACTGGTCAGTTACAACACAGGCCTATCATGACATTATACCTTTGAATAAATGTATTGATTGTGGGGCTTCCATTTATCTTAAGTTCTGTCTTTGCATCCTCAGTACTTGACCATTAGTAGGGTCTTAATGGGGTGTTATAGGTCTAGGTGCGGTATCATCCTTATAAAGATGGCTGTCCCACTGTTGTAGGTAAATGAGTCCTGTAAGTACGGAGTAGCAAGGAGAGTTTCCAGTTCACCAGTCTCATCATTCCATTTCCACTTGTGATGTATTTGTATTTCAATAAGGAATTAATGTTGCTTTTATTAATAATTTCATAGAGGTTAAGCTTTAGTGGGAGTCCACTTTGTGATTTTTTTTGTGGGGGCTTTTGACTGCCCACTAAGTTTTTATTAGTCTGCTAACACGCTAATAGCATCTTGGCCAGTACTGTGGTTTCTATTCCATAATAATAATACTAATCAGTTATAGATTCTTTCATCTTCCTCTTGAACATTGGATTGCTGGGGAAATTAGTTCTTTTTTTTCCCATAGCAACATGGAACAATTTCGGTAAGCGCAACTCCCCCTCTGGCGGACTGAGCCTGTCCATGCATTAAATGGACAGTCATTCATGTCATTGGTTGGTATGTAATGCTATTTGTTTGGATTATTGAGAGCTGTGATGGTGGCTATATTGGTTATCACCCTGCTTTTCTAGAATCATCTATAGCTGGATGGATAGAATACACTACTATATATACTTACAGTCCCTGTGTACACTAAAGTCTAAGAATAACAAGAAATTACAAAGTCAAATGTTTTTACAATTTTTTCAGTATTCAAAGAGTGTATTTATGATTCGATTATACCGTGTTACTCTGGCCCTAGCCTAAACTTTGTGTTTAGACATCTATCTTTCAATCTGATTATACCGTTTGCTACATTTATTATGCTTATTCTATGCAAGTAATTTCCAATAAACATCATTACAAGTAAAAAAATTTAACTTTCATTAGGCCGCTAGCAATAACCGTTAACCAAATTATTACGTTTGTTACAACTCTACTTTTGTATACACTAAAGTGTATATAAAAAATCCTCTCAGTCTGTTTAGGATTCTGACCAAGTGATGGTTATATATTCTTCCAAGTCAAGCATCAAACTTTTAATAGAACTGTTTGAAAAATGCATCATTTCAAGCCTGGCATGCAGAGGATTATGCTTGTACTAGTATTGAATTATTTTTTTTTTACAACTTGTCACAGAATCTTAAATTTAAAGTCATCTTATGCACAATTGATCCTCCTGGCTAGAGCTTTTAAGACAGAAAATATGAAATATTTATTATTTAAACGCTAATCTCTTTACATTCCTATCTGTACCATATTCCTGTATCCTAGGTGTGCCAACTTAATAATTGAACCGTCAATGAAAAGATCAGTGAATAATTTGTGCCCAAGTATAAAATGACTATTATGTACACTGCCAATAAAAAAATGTCACCCTCTTGGACTTTTTCCAACATCTTTTTTTGTAATATCACTATGCTTTTTATTTACACTTATCGACAGACCAAATCTTCTTAAAGTGCAGGTTCAACATCCATGAAGTTAGGTAAAAATTTTGCCCGAAAGAGCACCCCTCTTTGCAATGGAGCAGTGCCCAAATAAAATCTTCAGAGAGGAACGCAATTTGTAGAGGTTTGCGCTATGGCTAAAAAGTGGGGGGGGGGGGTCAAAAGCGTGTGATTCCTCTCTAAGATGTCAATATGCCATAATATTGAAAGAATATATGGAGAGTAGTAGTAACAACTTTCGTAATTTACAAGTGGCATGAATTAAATGGTAATTTTCCTTACAGGTCTGTTTTAATCTTCTGAACTGTGCATATGGCAAAAATCACCAGGGACAATGTCTATATTGGTAAAACTAATAATATTAACTCAATGCCTGTGTGAAGTGAAGCATGGAATTTGGAGCTCTGGAACAGAAAACTTGAGCTTTGATTCTTTTAGGCTGGATTTACACACAGCGTTTTGCTCCTTACTACATGGTGTTTTCATTGCGGTTTTTCACTGCATTTTCTTTTAGTTCAAAGATGCTGTTGTGAGAAGTTACTTTAAAGTATAGTGAAATATAGAAAACACTTCACATAAAGAATTTTTTGTGGCAGTTATTGAGATGTTTTTGGGGTCAGTTGCCTGTTTTCAAAATTCAGAAGGCTCTGGGTATTTTCAAGCATTTTCTGTTATGATTTTCTATAGAAGATCAAAAATGGCAGCAAAAAATTCATGTTCAAGAGTTTATAAAATAAAATAATGCAACCAAAATTGCTTGAAAATCATAGTGTTTTTACAAGTTTTTAGACAACACTGAAAACCGTGGCATAACTACTGCTATAGCAGCCATAGCGGCTGCTACGGTGGCGCCGCTAGCAGCTGCTATAGCAGTTGCAGCAGTACCGATTCGACATTCAATAGTATCTGCGTCCTTAGGACGCATATACTATTGTACACTTTGGCAGAGCAGGGAGTTATCACCCTGCTCTGCCATAGGTTACAGGCCACATTCGGCCTGCAGCCTATCAGGCGCAGGGGCAGGATCCCTGCGCATGCTGGCATGATGATGTTACTTAATCACGCCAGCCAACACAAGGATCCTGTCGGCGTTGTGGAACAGCTCTGTCTGTCCCGGGAACGTGGCCCATGTGACTATCATTTTTTCCGTTTGGTGGGCGGTATATGGTGCTGTCTACAATGGGGGGCCCATATATCACTGTCTACAGGGGGGTGCTGTGTGGCACTGTGTACAGGGGGTTTGTATTGCACTGTCTACAGGGGGGGCTGTATGGCACTGTCTACAGGGGGGCTGTATGGCACTGTCTACAGGGGGGCTTTATGGCACTGCCTACAGGGGGGGCTGTATGGCACTGCCTACAGGGGGCACTATCTACAGGGGGGAATTATGTACAAGGAAGGGGTTGTGTGGCACCCAGGGGAGGGGGAAACCTGTCAAATATTTGCTATGGGGCCCAGTGTTTCTTAGTTACGCTCCTGACTGATAATATTGTGTATGTGAAGGAGGCCTTAAAGAAACATGATTAAATTAATAATTACAGAATTTGACATATTTGAATAAAATATATGCATCGATAAACCATAACATTAAAAGCACCTTCCTAATATTATGTAGGTTCCCTTCATTCTGCCAAAACAGCTCTGACCCATCGAGGCATGGTCTCCACAAGACCTCTGACGGTGTCCTGTGGTAACTGGGACAAGACGTTAGCAGCTGTAAGTTGGGAGATGGGGTCCCCATGGATCGGACTTGTCTTTCTAGTACATCCCTCAGATACACGATTAGATTAAGATCTGTGAAATTTGTAAGCCAAGCCAACATCTTGAACTCTTTGTCATGTTCCTCAAATTATTCCTGAACAATTTTTTGCTGTGTGGCAATCCTGCTGAAAGAGGTCACTGCCATTAGGGAATACCATTGCCATAAAGGGGTGTACTTGGTCTGCAACAAGTTTGGTCTGTTTAGATAGGTGGTACGTGTCTCAGTAACATCAACATGAATGCTAGGGCCCAAGGTTTTCCAGTGAAGCATTGTCCAGTACATCACATTGTTTGCCTTCTTCCCATAGTGCATCCTGGTGAGATTTATTCCCCAGATAAGCGATGCACACGCACTTGGCCATACACATGTTGCGAAAGAAAACTTAATTCACCAGACCAGGTCACCTTTTTCCTTTGCTGCATAGTCCAGTTCTGATATAAGCCCATTGTAGTAGTTTTTGGTGGTGGACAAGGGTCAGCTTATGTACTCTGACGAATCTGGAGCTATGCAGCCCAATATGCAGCATACTGCTATGTACTGTATGTTCTGACAGCTTCCTATCATAGCCAGCACTAACTTTTCAACAATTTGTGCTACGGTAGCTGTTCTGTGGAAGTTGACAAGACAAGGTAGCCTTTGTTCCCCACTTGCCAAAATGAGCCTTAGGCGCCCATGACTTTGTTGCTGGTTCACTGACGATAAACCACTTTTGGTAGTCTAACCAATGCATACCGGTAACACCCCACAAGACCTGCCATTTTGGAGATTCTCTGACCCAGTCGTTTAACAATCATAATATGGCCTTTATCAAGGTCGCTCAAATTTTTATACTTGCCCATATTCCTTGCTTTCAAAACATTGACTTCAAGAACTAATCTTTCACTTGATGCCTAATATATTCCATCCCTTGACAGGTGCCATTGTAGCAAGATAATCAATGTTATTCACTTAACCTGTCAGTGGTTTTAATGTTATGGCTGATAGGTTGTCACGACTCTGGGGTTATGTGGACCCACTAGGCCGCTCTGCCGTAGCGGAGTCGCAGCTGGCCAAAACACAGACAATGTAAGTCTTTAGAACTAGAGTATCTGTATAGAAGTTCTGACAGACACGTGACGAAGCAGTCGCTATGATGTAGCAGACTCCTCAGCACAGAAAACACTTGGCGTGACAGATGATGCTTGGTACAGAGGATGAACGCAACTCCAACACTAGACTTCACTCAGGAACAAACACAATTACTGGATATGGGACACAGGAAACAGGGTACGGGAATACTGGGAACATCATACAACTAAGGGACCATTTGCTAACATGCATGTGTAGACACCAGGGGCGTTGCTAGGGTCTTAAAGATCGGGGGCACAAGCCCCGAGACATATATTTACCCCCATAAACAAAATAATATTTTTTAAAACGATACAACCAGCAGATGATCGATGCTGATAGTTCCCCTGTTTACAAAGCAGAATTACCGGCAACGAGCGTTATATTAACTCTAGTCTGCTTGATAATCGTACTGTGTAAAATGCCTTTTAGGGCTCATTCAGACGAGCATGAATCCCGTCTGTGGGCTGTGCGTTGAAATAACGCATAGCACACAGATTCGTTGATATCAATGGAGCTATTCACACATGCTTGAATTTTCACACAGCAAGTGTCCATTGCATGAAACTCACTGCATGTCCTATATTGGTGCGTTTTTATGCTCCTAGTCACCCATTGAAGTCAATGGGTGCGTGAAAACCACGGAGAGCACACGGACGACATCCGTGTACTGTCAGTGTTTTACGCATCAATCAAATTGAAAAAAAATAGTGCTTGCAAGTGCGAGAAAAGCATATGCCACACACAAAGTACACTGATGCAAAATGCAACGCATACGACCAGAGTTACGCTAATTTTTTTTGCACGTAAATCTGTCATGCTCATGTGAATGTAGCCTTAGATACAGGTCCCTAGCAGTAAGGCCCCATGCACACGACAGTAAAAAACCTCAGTTTTTGCGGACCGCAATTGCGGTCCGCAAAAACAGCCATTCACTTTCATTGAACACTGACACCTTTCCGTAGCACTACGGAAGGGTGTCAGTGCCGTGGAAATGTTCCGGGAATTATGGAACATGTCCGTTCTTTCGCATTTTGCGGGCCGTGCTTCCATACTTTGTATGGGAGCACGGCCCGAAAATGCGGCTGTCAGTCAGCGGCCGGCCGTGCCCGCAATCGCGGGCCGTGATTGCGGGCACGGTCGTGTGCATGGGGCCTAAGTACCATTGTACTAACCCTCAGGGGCAAATTTGGCATTTCTGGTGCCCCAAGCAAAGTTATGTTTTGGGGCTCTAATCAAAGACACGTTCCCCACACAATGCCCCCTGTATATAGTGTCACAAACCCCCTTGTATAGTTCCACACACAGTTCCCCTGCCATACATCCCCCTTGTAGACAGTGCCATGCAGGCCCCTGTAGGTAGTTCCACATATCCTCCTTGTCTCAGCAGACAGTATCATACATGATAGGCCTAGATACATTGCCCCAGCAGACAGTATGACACATGATAGGCTTAGATACATGGCCCCCAGCAGACAGTATCACACATGATAGGCCTAGGTACATGGCCCCAGCAGTTAGTATCACACATGATAAACTTAACTACAGGGCCCCAGCAGTAAGTATCCTTGCCCCCCCCAAAAAAATATGTGCGTGCGTGTATGTATATGTTTGTGTGTGTGTGTGTGTGTGTGTGTGTGTAAAAATATATGAGACAGCATATCTGTAGCTCTCTGGCCCTATAGCTATGGATAGGATTAGATACAGTGGCTCAGCAGACAGTAACACACATGATAGGATTATATATAGGGCCCAGCCGCTTACATTGCGGCTCTAGCACTGGACCCAGGAAAGTTAAGAATAATAATTGTTTTGCCTTTTATGTGTTACAAATATTTTTGTGTGTTTGTTTGTTTTTTACAGGTTCGGTTGTTGGAGTACGTCGGATTCTAGGACTATTACGATATCGGCTTTTTTTATTCTCAATAAAATGGTTAATGAGGGTTGTGTGTTTTTTTTAATTTCAATAAAAAACATTTTTTATGTCCTTGTATTCGTTTAAACTTTATTACTACCGCTTTATTAATAGCTGCTGGCTGATTGACAGTGTCCATTACTAAGGCGGGGCTTATTGTTAGACGTGCAGAGGCTAACACTAACCCCCATTGTTACCCCTCTCCCCTACAGCCACCAGGGTTGCCAGGAAAAGCTGTACCCGATCATCTGTAGGGATTGTTGGGCAATGGGGCAGCCGCAGGCTGGAGTTATTAGGCTTGGAAAGGCCAAAAACAGTGGCCCTTCCCACCCTGGTAGTGCTAGGCTGCTGCTTCTATGTTGTATCTGGCTGGCTATGAAAAATGGGGGGGGGCGGGGCATTTAGTTTTTTCCAATTGTATATTTAAAAAATAAATACAATTTTTTTTAAAAATTATGACCCCCATTTTTTTATAACCAGCCAGATACAACCTCTGCACCAGCTAACACTAAGCCCCGCCTTAGTAATGGACACCGTCAATCAGCCAGCATTCATTATTAAAGTGGTAGTAATAACGTTTAAGAAAATACAAAGACATAGATAAAATATATTATTGAAATAAACCCCCCCACACACACACAACCCTCATAAACCATTTTATTGAAAATAAAAAAAGCAGTCATCGAAGCAGTCCTCGAATCCGACTTAGTCCAACGACCGAAAATGTAAAAACACACAAGCACAAAAAAAACAAAACATTAGTAACGCATGTAGTAAGCTTAGATACAGGGCCCATGTGTGATACTGTCTGTAAGACCATGTATCTAAGCCTACCACAAGGTGGGCTTGTATACAGGGCCCCAGCAGACCGTAATCTTATACTGTTAAGATTACTGTCTGCTGGGGCCCTGTATTTAAGCCTAAGATGTGGTGGGCTTAGATACAGGGTCCATGTGTAATACTGTCTGTTAGACCCTGTATCTAAGCCTACCACAAGGTAGGCTTAGATACAGGACCCTAGCAGACAGTAACGTTACACTTACCCTCCTCTTTGGCTCTGGGTGCAGCAGATGTCCCCACACCATCTAGCGTTGTAAGGTCACGTGCGGCGTAGAGTGTCGTGACGTCATGACATGAGAAGCTCGGGAAGGAAGATGGGTAAGTATGTGTCGTTACTATAGTAACAGGGGCCCGTGTATTTTATTACATAGGCTCCAGTTACTATAGTAACTTTTATAGATGTGGTGTGGACAGGCAACAACAATGCTCAGGCAAGGAGAGGAAGGGCAGAGCCCATTCTTTAGTCCAGGGTCTAAAGGGATTGGCTAGGAAACTAAGCACAGGTGCGCGCACTGGCCATTTAAGGCCAAAGTGAGAGAGCGCACGCACCCTACAGGACACCGAGGGGAGCTGCAGCCATGTGTGCCGGCATCTCTGGGAAGGGAGACGCCGTGATGGAGAAAGTGTCCTGTAGTCACGGCTGTCAGTAAGTAGGAACACGGGCACAACATAGGTACACTTTATGGGGGTACCCAGTATTCCATGAAACAGTCTCTGTCACATCAGTCGAGGAAGCTTGTAGCACAGTTAGTGCTGTCCCATGTCTCACAGCCACTCTCGCTAGGGCCCTTGCATTTATGAGGATGACCTCTAGGCCAGGATCACACACACAGTTTTTATGGAAGTTTTTGGCTACGTTTTTTTTTAGTCAAGCACAAAATATATCAGTATTTTCTTTATACCTTTCCTTCCTTTCGGAACCACTTCTTGCTTTGGCTCAAAAAACAGAGACAAAAACTGTGCCAAAAACTGCATTAATACTGTGTGCGTGATCAAGCCCTGGGCAGATTTACAGTTACAGCACACTTCCTTATATCTTCCACAATCTCCTAGTATCTTTCCTTTAACTGATACTTTTCAATAGCTCTCTTTGCCTTCTTTTATCTTCATAGCTTTTTTCCTAGTTGCCAGGAAACTAACACATCAGCAGTTGGACCTTCTAAATACAGACGTATTTCATCTTCATTTGACTAGTTATGTGACTTCTAAAACCAATTGGTTGTTGCTATAATGATTTAGGTGTGTCATAGCTTCTCACATAAACATTACTGCATTTTCTGTTAATCAGCATAACAAGCCTAATTATTATGTAATATTTGCTTAAGTAAATTGCATCTGTTAGTTCAACAAATCAACATGGGATTGCCATTCACTCCATAAGTTTGTGCTAATTTTCATGTCTTCCCGGGCTTTGAGAACCCAGGAATAGACCCCCCCGTAGATAGCGTCACCTAAGCTCCCTCCAGGAGATGAATCCCTGGCCAGAGCTCTCTGTCTGGCGATTCCGCTCCTAGATGGAACCCCTGACGTCTCTCCATCCCCTCTGTGGATAGCACCATCCTCCGTGTAGATAGTGCCACCCCCCTGTATATAGCATTACCCCTCCTGTAGATAGCACCTCCCCCTGTATATAGCACGACCCCCATGCAGATAACGCCACTTAAGCTCCCGCTAGGAGCGGAATCCCTGATCAGATCGCTCTGACAGGGGATTCCGTTCCCAGAGGGAGCCCCTGACGTCACTGTCCATATATGGACAGTGACATCAGAGACTCCGTCTAGGAGCGGAATCCCCAGCAAGAGCAGCGGCAACACTCTGGCCGGGGACTCCACCCCTAGAGTGAGCCCCTGACGTCATTGTCCATATATGGAGAGAGATGTCAAGGACTACCTCTAGAAGCGGAATCCCTGGTCAGAGCGCTCTGACCGGTGAGTCCGCTAATAGCGGGAGCATAGGTGGCATTATCCACAGGGGGCGTCTGGTGCTATCTAAAGGGAGGTGCTATCTACAGGAAAGATTTTGCTATCTACAGCGGGGATGGTGATAACTACAGGGGTTGCACTATCAACAGGGGGGGAGGGGGGCGTGGCTTGCATGCAGTGAGGAAAGATGTGTTCCTGCAGAGCTCTGCTGATCAATTCCTAATCTGCCAACATCTGGCCTTCTGGAGGGGCAAGGGACGAATCATACCCCATTACTGGATCCCCGCTGCTCTGAGCGTTGTTTTGGTACCAGTCTCGGCCGGTTCTGAGAACTTTTGCAATTTGGGCCTTGTGCTCTCATTGGATCCCAGGCCTCGATTTTGACTGGAAGTGCGCGGGCCGCACTCCCGCTATCCCGGAGGTCCGAGAGTGACACCGGAAGGTGCACTACACACACCGCAAGCTGCACAAGGTGCTGGACATCATCCTGGAGACTGTGAGTACAGCCAGAGTGGCATAAAATAGTCCTGAAGCAAGGGATAAAGTGCGGCTGCCATTTTGTGAGGCTCCAGGAGTCACAGCTTGTGGCCTGCTGCTCACCCACATCTCCTCCAGGGCCGTGCATTGCCCTGGGTACATCGACTATGCAGTACATCTGCCTATAGGGAAGCATCTGTGTGGTGCATCTGCCATCAGCCTGACCCTTCAAGGGGGCACACAGCAGCTCAGCGGCGCTAAGTTCTATCCAGCATGGTGGCTGGTCCTCCCCTAACGTATATGTAATGACCATGCAGTGATTGCACTCCGTCATTTGTGGGGAAAACTGCGGCACTATCCATTTCAACTATTTTAAGGCTAAATGTCTTGTTTGCATGATATGAGATATGGGACGTATGAGTAAGGTTAAGGAGCCTAAAAAGCTGACAGAATTCTTCCACCCTCCTGAGGGAAATACGCCTCAGCATAGCCTGCGCTCTAAAACTACCATGGCGTGCTCTTCACCAGCTGAAAGCGGCAGCAGCGGAGGTACTCATAGTCACATTCAGACCTCAGCAACATCCTTGATGGAAGAAACAATGGCACGTATGTTATCTACACTACGTAAATCTCTTCAGGAAGACTTCCAAGTTATGCTTCACACACTACAAGCTGATATACAAAGCATCGGTGATCGTACGGATCACTTGGAATCTAGGATAGCTGAGCTCACTGGGTCGCACAACGATCTTATTGATAAAGTAAGCATATAAACCAAAAAAATACCAACAGACAGAATATGATAACAATAGTGCTCGAAACATCAACATTTAAACTGTCAAGCACTGTTGCTAGTTATGTGAGCGGCACTCTATCATATCCTAAATATTGACCAAGATACACTTGGTGCGTCGATCAAAAATTGACATGAGAAACTACCAAGAAAGAATGATCGACTTGAGGCACGTGAAATTACAAAAAATGTACAATTTTTATTAAATAAAGACAATGGACAAGTTAAAAGATGGAATGGAAGATAAGTCACACAATACAAAAGAGACGTCAAATCAATCATGAACCAAATATTGTTATTTGGTCAATGTGTTGAAATCAATAAGCAAGGTGCTATAGCAGCAAAAGGGTAAATGAGATCATACCAGGGTGCAGCACATGTTATGCATATGTTTAGTAAGATGGTGGCGATTAAGGTAAGTATGAAGAAAACATATATAAACAGCGCCAACAAGTTACAATAGTATGAAGCAAGGTTTAAATGTGCAGAAGCCGGTTTTGAAATGGATTCAGAAAAAATTACAAGCAATATTAAATACAAGCTGCTAAAGATGGCAAATATTTGTTCAACATACAGATAGACATTGTGGTACAGAGAGAGGACGTCTACACCCGACGCGCGTTTCGGCACCGTGTCCGGACGAATTGACGTCGGGTGTAGATGTCCTTTTTTATTGTGTGACTTATCTTCCATTCCATCTTTTAACTTGTCCATTGTCTTTATTTAATAAAAATTGTAAATTTTTTGTAATTTCACGTGCCTCAAGTCGATCATTCTTTCTTGATAAAGTAAGCAGTATGGAGGATGAGCTGGAGAGACAGGCCTCTAAACTAGCGGATGCAGAAGATCGCTCTCGCAGAAACAACGTGAGGCTAAGGGGCATCCCAGAATCCATTTCTAACGACCAACTGTATAAATATGTAGTGGACATTGTCTCAACCCCGCTACAAGATATTTCTGAAATGGAGAAGGTGCTTGACTGCATTCCCAGACTGCCGAAACCTAAGTCTGTGGCTCCCTCACTACACAGGGATGTTATCACTAGATTTAATTTCTTTCATATAAAGGAGGCCTTCATTAAACGTTTCAAACAACCTTCTCTCCTGCCGGATGCCTGCAGAGATATCACAGTCTTCACTGATTTATCAGCTGCCACTCTTGCTAAAAGGAGGGAATTTGCAGCATCTACAAGACTCTTCCGGGACCGTGGCATACAATATCGATGGGGCTTCCCAGTTAAGCTCCTGGTCCACAAGGATGGGTCTTTCCATGTTCTTTCATCTCCGGCACAGGCGGTGAAAGCCATCAAGGATTGGAACTTAATACCTCCCACTTCTCCTCGCACATCTGCTCAAGGAACTTCTCCTCGTGGTCCCGCAAGGATTGAGGAGGAATGGCGGGAAGTACCGGCCGTGTGATTAATGTTGGTCTATTTTCTTATGCGTGTGTAGAATGCATATTTTCCTCTCAGGTGATACCCACGGTCAGGCTGTGGAAGCTGTTGTACAAGATGGACTGGCAAGGACAGTTTGGAGTAGCTATTGATCTTTATTCAGTGCCTGCTTTATCTTGATATTTTTGCCTCCTGTTCATCCTCCCACCAGTGGGGTGCTTGACAGGATATGTTCTTATAATTGTTATTACAAGCCTTTTATAAGTTGATAATGTGAATACAAGTCCCTATAGTGGCGGAGTGTCCTCTCTGCCTGTGCACTTTTAATGCTTCTTTAAATATCCCCCCCATCACACTTTTTTCGTGAGGGTCATAGGTGTATGTGTATGGCTTTATATGTATACCCCAGAATTATGCCCTCACTCCTTTGGCTAACACATCTAATGTGTGGCCTTGTTGCACACTGTTTTTATATGCTGTTTATCTGTTGTGGTGGTGATGTCTTTTGTAATATGACTGGTACTAACACTTACAAATTTTTCTTTATGGATCAGCTACGCCTTGCTTTTACTTGTTTTAGATGTTGTTTGAAATTCTCTCCCTGAATGCCCATATAAAAGATCGAGTTTGTGGAAGGAAGCCTTACAATCAAGGAGTGACATTATCTGTGTCCAAGAAACTCACTTCTGCCCCGCCTAAATGTTTGCATGCCCGTTTTCCTCATATTTTCACTGCATATAATGAGAGTAAGAAAGCTGGGGTGCTCTTAGCAATTAAGGATACACTGGCCTTTTCCTATAGGGATTCATGGGTAGACGCACAAGGGAGATACTTGATTATCACCTGTGATATCAATAACAAAACATACACCTTAGTTGGGGTATATGCCCCCAATGAAAGACAAATCTCTTTTCTTAATAAGCTGCTTAAGTTAGTAAATAAGGTCAAACAGGGATCCCTTATAATGTGTGAAGATTTGAATATTACATCTTATCCTGACATGGACTCTACGAATGTGGTTGGTAGGGGCAAACCCTCCATAGTACAGTTACTGAAATAAGAACACTTGCATGATATATGGAGATACTTACACCCTGGGGAAAGAGATTACACTTACTTCTCCCATACCCATAATTTTTACACGGGAATAGATATGTTTATTATAGATAGTGAATTGGTGCAAGCAGTGGAATCAGCTTCTATTACATATTACATGGTCTGATCACGCACCAATTTTACTCACTGTTTTAGAAAAATATATTTTCCAAAACCATAGACCATGGCGTATGAATACATATCTTCTGAATATGCCCAAACACAAGGAAACCTTAGCAGCAGCTATTCAAAGTTACTTTGAAATTAACTCATCCCCTGAAATTTCTGCATCCACACTTTGGTGCTGCCACAAAGCAGTTATACGTGGAGAATTTATTAAATTAGCGGCTTTCGAAAAGAAGCAGAGAGAATCGTGTAAACACTCCACACTGACTCAGTTATATCAGCTGGAGAGCTTGAATAACTTGAAGCCTAATGCCCAAATTGCGGCCCAAATTAGAGAACTTCATAAACAACTCCACTTATTGATGTTGTACAAATACGAAATGGCTTTGAAACGGATGAAAGCACATTTCTATGTAGCTGGAGATAAAGCTGGGGCTACACTTATTAGGAGAGTTAAAAATATCAGGCCAGAAGTACAATAGGTTTCATTGATCACCCTACAAAAGGCAAAGTTCATAATCCGGTAGATATTGCTGATGCATTCGTTGCATACTATGAGAAGTTATACAATTTAAACACAGATGAGACGGTTCCTCAGCCTACAGATAAGCTGATTGAGGAGTTCCTTCGCGGACTAGATCTCCCAAAGCTAGATGACTTACAAACAGAATCTTTAAATGCTCCAGTATCAGTAGAAGACATAGGGAAAGCTATTAAAACTATTAAAACCTCGAAAGCCCTGGGTCCTGATAGGATTCCGGGAGAGTACTATAAAACTTTTCCTGACCTCTTATCAGACGCTTTGGCCCAAGTGTTTAATGCCTCAGTACAAGTGGGTTCCTTCCCTAAGGAAATGCTGGCAGCTACAATTATTGCGTTGCCAAAACCAGGGAAGCCGTGGTACTACCTCTTTACGGTACTCTGACGTGTGGCAATTTTTCTGTACCTTCCCGGAGGACGAAAACATGGCACAGTGCCATATCTGCAAGCAGAAAGTAAGGCGTGGGCAGGGCAGCAATTAGGAACTACCGCTCTACGTAAACACATGGAGCGGCATCACAAGGCCATGTGGGACAATCAACATGCCCCACATGTACATCTAATGAAGACACCTCTGCCGCTGCTGCTCCGAGTCCCTGTCATCTAAGTAGTAGCCAGGCCTTATCCACCATCTCGTTGTCATCATCATCACTGTCATCTAGTGCTCCTCCTACGTCCCGCCAGTTATCCATTACGGAATCGTTGTCCAATAAGCAACAATATATACCCAGTCATCCACTTGCCGTGCGGCTTAATTCACACCTGGCTAAGTTGTTGGTGGTGCAGTCGCTGCCGTACCACCTGGTCGACTCCGCCGGCTTCAAGCAATTGATGGTGTGCGCTCAG
Source organism: Rhinoderma darwinii (assembly GCF_050947455.1). Taxonomy (NCBI): domain Eukaryota; kingdom Metazoa; phylum Chordata; class Amphibia; order Anura; family Rhinodermatidae; genus Rhinoderma; species Rhinoderma darwinii. The sequence goes on along the minus strand of NC_134690.1, from coordinate 130,177,310 downwards.
CCTAGGTGGTGAATACATAGCCGCCATTACTTCTCCAAAACAGCTGTCCCTGCCTTGCACAAGCACGTGGAGGAAAAGGTGGGCCAGTCCTTGCAATTATCCGTGTGCAGCAGGGTACATGCCACCGTCGACACGTGGAGCAGCAACTATGGTCAAGGACAGTACATGTCTTTCACGGCCCACTGGGTCAATATTTTGCAGTCCGATGCACCACCGCAGCAATGCCAGGCATTACCACCTTCACACTTGTATCTTTCTGGTTCAACACAGGACACCAGGCGCCTACCATCCTCCTCCTCCTACTCCTCCTCCTTGCCCTCCTCAATGGAGGTCTTCCCGTCCCCGACAGGACACAGAGTATCTTCCACTCCTCCTCCCTCCTCTTTTCATAGGTGCAAGGTGAAGCACCACAACACTGTCTTACACCTGCTGAGCCTGGGCGAGAAAAGCCACACAGGGCAGGAGCTGCTGCTGTGCATCAGGGAGGAAATCGCACGCTGGCTGTCTCCTCTGAAACTCACACTGGGCAATGTTGTCTCAGATAAAGGGAAGAACGTTGTGGCTGCACTGCGTCTAGGTCACCTGACACATGCTCCTTGCATGGCACATGTGATCAATCTGGTCATAACACGCTTCTTAAAGTCATATGTTGGTTTGAAGGGTGTGCTGGCCATGTCCAGGAGGGTTTGCGTTCGCTTTAGACGTTCGTATGCATTTAAGCACGCCCTCCTGGACTTGCAGCGTCAAAACAATCTCCCAGAACACAGCCTGATTTGCGACGTTCCAACACGCTGGAATTCCACCCTGCACATGTTGGACCATCTGTACGAACAGCGGAAAGCCGTGAATGATTTCCTGATGCAGCAGACGGGCAGCGTTTGGAGCCAGTGTAATTTCGAGCTCAGGCACTGGCAGCTGGTTAGAGACGCATGTCGCGTTTTGAGGCCCTTTGAAGAGGCCACACGATTTGTGAGCCGTGACGCTAGCGGAATAAACGATGTTATGCCGCTGATATTTATTATGGAGCAAAGGCTCACAGCGATGATTCAGCAAAGGATGGAGGAAGGATCACATCTGGCTATGGATGTTGAGGAGGAGGATGAGGATGAGGAAACAGGACCTGAAGAGGAGCTGGATTTGGAGATGGAATCACAGGAAGGAATAGGGGACGAGGCAGCCGCACAACATGACAGTGATGGTGGTGATGACGACGAGTCTGACGACGACCTTGATGATGGACAACCATGGCAGTATGAGGCGGAGATGGAACCAACCTCTGAAACACTGGCCAGGATGGCGAGCTGTATGCTTCGTTACTTGCGCGCTGACTGTCGTATTGTTAGCATGAAGCAAAGAGTTGAGTACTGGATAGCCACACTTTTAGACCCTCGGTATAAAGCCAGAATGGGGGAGTTTTTTGCGCCTTCCGGGAGGGAGGCAAAATTGGCTTATTATCGAGAGAAGCTATGCAGCCAGCTTGTCACGGCTTTCAAACGGCAAACACCTGCTGCAAGCATGTCTGACCGGGGGGCCACTCTCCGCTCCCCACTGTCTCATCGTTCCACCACCTCTGGCAGAGCTACCTCTGCAATAGGCGGCAGCAGCGGCAGCAGCAGCAGCCAATTCAGTTTGGAAAATATGATGACAACATTTTTACATCCAATACCCCGACCTGACACACATCGTAGTCACCAAAGGGATGTTCACCATCACCAGCACCTAAACAACCAGGTTCACTCGTACCTGGACTGTGCCTTTTCTCCATCAGATATCCTGATCCCAGACCCCATGGACTTCTGGGTCAGCAGATTGGATCATTGGCAAGAACTGGCCCAGTTTGCCATGAGTGTACTGTCTTGTCCACCCTCCAGTGTAGCGTCAGAGAGGGTATTCAGCGTGGCAGGGGGCTTCGTCACCCCTAAGCGAGCAAGATTGTCCGCCAACAGCTTGGAAAATCTCACGTTTCTGAAAATGAATCAAGCGTGGATCGGTGAGGATTTTAAAACCCCTGTGCCTGATGCCACTGATTAGATCTGACATTGCTGGTGCTGCTGCCGCTGCCGCCTACTACTGCCGTCTGCTACTACGGGATTCTGTCCTGTCCACACTTTTTTTAATGTGCCGCTGTTGGTGCTGCTACTACTTCTACCACCAATCCACCCCCAGTGCCGTCTGCTACAAGCAGGCCTGCCCCACCACAGGGCTTTGTCCTGTGACTGTCCAGTCTGTTAATGTGCTGCTACTACTATTACCACCACCCTTGCTGTCCGTTGGCTACCTCTACTACCACCAATACACTTCCACTGCCGTCTGCTACAAGCAGGCCTGCCCCACCACAGGGCTTTGTCCTGTGACTGTCCAGTCTGTTAATGTGCTGCTACTACTACTACCACCACTCTTGCTGTCCGTTGGCTACCTCTACTACCACCAATACACTTCCACTGCCGTCTGTTACAAGCAGGCCTGCCCCACCACAGGGCTTTGTCCTGTGACTGTCCAGTCTGTTAATGTGCTGCTACTACTACCACCACCACTCTTGCTGTCCGTTGGCTACCTCTACTACCACCAATACACCTCCACTGCCGTCTGCTACAAGCTGGCCTGCCCCACCACAGGGCTTTGTCTGTGACTGTCCAGTCAGTTTTAATGTGCTGCTACTACTACTACTACTACTACCACCACCCATGCTGTCTGTTGGCTACCTCTACTACCACCAATTCACCTCCACTGCCGTCTGCTACAAGCAAGCCTGCCCCACCACAGGGCTTTGTCCTGTGACTGTCCAGTCTCTTTTAATGTGCTGCTACTACTACTACTACCACCACCCGTGCTGTCTGTTGGCTACCTCTACTACCACCAATACACCTCCACTGCCGTCTGCTACAAGCAGGCCTGAGGCCTGCCCCACCACAGGGCTTTGTCCTGTGACTGTCCAGTCTCTTTTAATATGCTGCTACTACTACTACCACCCTTGCTGTCTGTTGGCTACCTCTACTACCACCAATACACCTCCACTGCCGTCTGCTACAAGCAGGCCTGCCCCACCACAGGGCTTTGTCCTGTGACTGTCCGGTGTCTTTTAATGTGCTGCTACTACTACTACCACCCTTGCTGTCCGTTGGCTTTTTTTTAAAATTTTTAAGCTTATGGTTTGAAAAAAAAATTGTAATACTAGTAGTTTCTAGCAATATTTTTCTGGTACTAATATAGTATTACTCTAAAATAGACTTTTTTGTGATCGTCATTGTCTACCGTAAACTTTCATATATTACATTTCTATTTTAGGGTAATTGGGTCAGGGCTAGGGCTATTGACCCCTGCTTACTGACTACTCTCCTGCTCTGCGTTTGGTACCTCGTACACTCCTGGTTTGACTCGGCCTGTTTACTACTCTTCTGCTCACGGTGTTGCCGTGGGCAACTTCCCTTTCTCCCCCTTGCTCTGTGTACCCTTGTCTGTTTGTCTGTCATGCACTTATTGAGCGTAGGGACCGTCGCCCAGTTGTACCCCGTCGCCTAGGGCGGGTCGTTGCAAGTAGGCAGGGACTGAGTGGTGGGTAGATTAGGGCTCACTTGTCTGTCTCCCCACCCCCGTCATTACACTTGCTGTCCGTTGGCTACCTCTACTACCACCAATACACCTCCACAGCCGTCTGCTACAAGCAGGCCTGCCCCACCACAGGGCTTTGTCTGTGACTGTCCAGTCTGTTTTAATGTGCTGCTACTACTACTACCACCACCCTTGCTGTCCATTGGCTACCTCTACTACCACCAATACACCTCCACTGCCGTCTGCTACAAGCAGGCCTGCCCCACCACAGGGCTTTGTCCTGTGACTGTCCAGTCTGTTAATGTGCTGCTACTACTACCACCACCACTCTTGCTGTCCGTTGGCTACCTCTACTACCACCAATACACCTCCACTGCCGTCTGCTACAAGCAGGCCTGCCCCACCACAGGGCTTTGTCTGTGACTGTCCAGTCAGTTTTAATGTGCTGCTACTACTACTACTACTACCACCACCCGTGCTGTCTGTTGGCTACCTCTACTACCACCAATTCACCTCCACTGCCGTCTGCTACAAGCAAGCCTGCCCCACCACAGGGCTTTGTCCTGTGACTGTCCAGTCCGCAGTGGAATTCTGCAGCAGCCGTTTTTTACATTTGCTTCTATACATTTTTAGGAAACTTAGCTCAGACCATGCGGAAAATAACTGTGCGGAAATTAGGCTGCGGTGCAGAATTTCCCCTCCGCAGCATGCACATTATGTTGCGGAGAAGAAGCAGAATTTCAATGCGGATTTCAGCCTTTGCAATGCAAAAGCTGAAATCTGTGGCAAGTCCGTTGTGATATCTGCAACATCTGAATTACCTATCAAATATTAAAATGTTGGTGCAGATTCGTGGCCTAAGACTGGTTCTACTTTAGAATAACAATTAACCCCTTCCCGCGGCAGCAATTTTTCAGATTTTCATTTTTGTTTTTTGCCTCCCCACTTTCCAAAGGCCATAACTTTTTTATTTTTCTGTCGATATAGTCCTATGAGGGCTTGATATTTGGGGGACGAGTTGTAGGTTTTCGTATCGCCATTTATTGTGCCATGTAATGTACTAGGAAACGGGGAAAAAAATACTGTTTATACCTATGAAGTTTATCTAGGATATTAGAACCACTATGCTTCAGAGAAAATGTCTTTATACAGTATATGTATTATTTAGTCACATGAGTACATTCTAAATCCGATTTTGAGGAATCAATGATGACTGTTTTTATGCCTTAGTGTTCTAGGAGTTACATTGATGATGTACGCTGCGGATATTCCAGCCCAAAGTAATATTTTATAGGTAGAGCTGTTAGGAAGTGTGAGTACACTTGGCTTTCAAGCTCAGTGCACACCACTTTTTTTGGCCTACGTTTAATGTATACACTGGGAAAAACTCCCAACAAATACATTAAACATAGGCTTAACAGTGGCATACCTTTACCAAAGAGTTTAATTTTATACCTTAAAAAGATACCGTTATAGTCTATGGGCGATGGATGCCACTAGTAGGCATCTGTTACCGCATACTTTGCCTATAGACTATAATGGTATCTGTTTAACATATACTTCATGAAAGGTTATTAAAAAACTCATGATGTACTGTATAGATTAAAGGTAATACTATGACATATGCCATAGTTGCAAATGTCACCCATAGGCTCCCATGTTAAAAAAATTATACTGCACGGTATATATTTTTTTTTGCAAGATCCCTCTGGATGGAAAAGCGTAGTTTACTACGCTATTCCATCCTCGAAAAAAAAGTATACCGATGCATACCAGAGGGTGGCCAAAAGGACACTCTTTTAGTCTCTGTCGGACTAATGGAGCTCTATGGACACGTTTTAGCAGGTATGTGAGGAGCTTTCCCGGCTAAACGTAGGTCCAAAGCGTGATGTGCAAAAAAAGTTTCACTTTCATAAAGTTATATTTTCGGCTCCACACATTGAGCCCTTAACGCACCATAATGTGCCCGGACATCAGGAGTTGAAGTATGGAGCGAGCTCACCCACTAAGCCCGCTCCATACACTGCGGGTGTCAGCTGTGTATTACACCTGTACACCTGTGTATTAACACCTCGCACTAACAGCCAGGAACAGAGATCAGTCTGATCCTGACCACTTAACCACTTATATGCCATGGTCAATAGCGACAGCGGCATCTAAGCCATTAGAAAGAGAGGGGCGTCCACCTCCGATAGCAAATTACCCCGGTTGCGAGGGTTTAACATGAGCCTGTATAAATGACAATACACTGTGATACATTATTATTGCAGTGTATTCTAACAGCGATCTGATGATAGTAGCGTACCCCAAAAATCAGGCAGCACTCAAAGGTATAAGCAAAGTATAAAAAGGTGCTTTATTGGTCCATATACACACAACGTTTCAGCTCAACACAGGAGGCTCCAACATTTCCATCCTACAACATTTCCGTCCTGCTATAGGACCTTTATCAAGCATAGTGATATATACAACATGTGAGCCATATGTAGTGAGTGTCTCATTAGCATGATGAGTAAATATTTAGACAGTATATATATATATATATATATATATATATATATAAAACATACTGATATACATGAAAATCCAAATATTTCTCTCTATTGGATCTGATTCTTACTTCTAATTATTTTTCTTTTGACAACAAATTTTATTTGCAGGACAAAGGTACGACCATGGGCTCCAACATGGCGCCTACCTACGCTAAAATTTTTGTGGACATGATGGAGGAGATGTCGATCTATGTGTCCCACCATTTTCGCTCCTGTCTTGAGATGGTGGCGATACATAGACGACATCTTCCTCATCTTGGCGAACACAGCAGAATCGTTACATGATGGAGTCAAACTAGATCAAACATTAGATCGGTTAATTTTTCACAAAGGAGCTATCCCAGAAAATTGTTACGTACGTGTAGGGACAAGATTGCATCTTCTCCCAACGTTAGTATCTTCGCTGAAACAGAATCTTCCAAACAACATGAACGTATACCATTTGTGACTACATACAACAATTTGAGTGGAGAGGTGTCGAAAAGTGTTAACAAACATAGGGACATCATACAACATAGCTACAAACATATTGGGCCATTCAAGAACAAACCTCTTATGTCATACAGACGTCCACAGAATTTACGGGACAAACTGGTTAACAACGTAGTTGGACAAACATGTGTGACAGACTAAGAAACATTCCTCAGACCTAGAAAAATGGGCAATTTCCCTTGCCTGCACTATGTTAATTGTCGGTTCATGTGCAAAGGAAATATATTTGTGCATCCTGTTACCCACAAACAACATAAAATCAAACAATTTCTTACCTATGACACTGGGTGGGTTATATATGTGCTCTGGTGTCCTTGTTTCCTGCTTTATGTGGGTGAAATCACTTGCGACTTCTAGACCCGTTTCAACATTCATAGGCACTCCATTCGCAAAATGAGACGCAATTTGCCAGTGGCAAAACACTTCTGTGATTTAGGCCACTCTGAGAAGGATTTGAAATTTATGATCCTTGAACACATTCCCATTCCTTACAGGGGGGGGGCGGTGTGTGTGACAGAAACAGACTTTTACATAAATGTGAACTTAAATGGATACACCTATTGGGTTCCTTACAGCCTAGGGGCCTTAACATGGAGTTTAATGTTGCGAGATTTAATTAATTATCACATGGCCTTTGGAATGTTGGGTGTCCTTGTAATGTCCTCCTTATTGAATGTATTGACACACGCATGCATGTAACAGCATGTGGTATGTGATACATGTTATACAACAACTCTTTTTGTTTCAGATTAATTGGGACAATCTTGTTGAACAAAGTTCAGCTTATATAAATTATTGTTGTTTTTCAGATAACTATTGGAACATCGTGACTACTCACCAGCTCTGCATGTACTGTGATATAATGATACATATCCATATCAGCCCGACTAATCCTGCTAGTCCAGTAGTGCACAATTAGATGTATATACAACATTTTTTTGACCTTCTAATTTTTTTATTTACATTATACAGTCTTGATACATTATAAGGGTTCCATTGCTTACCCCAAGGGGACTACCAATATTATAAAAGGTGCACTGTTATGCTTCAGAGTGCTCTGATCTTTACAGACATTAGGTCATCATAATTTAAATATCATTCCTGGATTGCAGTGGTCTGCCAGATTCAGATGCTTGTCGGCACATGTCATTCCTCCTTCCTGTGTTGCTTGCTGCGTTTAACTCACTCACTGGCTTGAGTGTCAGTTGTTGATAGGCAACTACCGTCTTCCGTTTTCCATAAGCGAGCATGCGCAGTAGAAAGTTGAGGACGCTGAGTAGCTTTCGATTCAACATGTGGAATGGACCTTATGGATCCGGTTACATCTTCTTTGTTTTAGTTTTCGTAACTTGGGTATAACATTTGTTTTTGCTTTGTTTGCATCTATTGAGTATGATATGTGATAGATAGACAGACAGATAGATAGATAGATAGATAGATAGATAGATAGATAGATAGATAGATAGATAGATAGATAGATAGATAGATAGATAGATAGATAGATAGATATGAGATAGATAGATAGATAGATAGATAGATAGATAGATAGATAGATAGATAGATAGATAGATAGATAGATAGATAGATAGATAGATAGAAAGTCCACAATCCAGCAGCACCAGTCAAAGTTGTGGATGGGTGCACGCCCTGGGAGCTTGATCACTGCTCCAAATCCAAGTATAATCGTCCAAAGACAGGCAGCACTCCAAGTTTTAGTGAAAAAATGGCTTTTATTTAGCCCTTGTGCAACGTTTCGGCTCAGCGTATGGAGCCTTTTTCAAGTATATCATAATAGGTCCGCTGTTTTGTGCGATGCAATCACTATAGACCTAGATTCCTGTACTAAAATGGCCACTGTGGGCTTCAAATTCATTGTGCGCGTGCGCGGAATAGCGCCCTAGATTTATAGATATACGTCATAGAAAGGCGCCGTTTTCTTTCCCTAGAGCACCGGAAATTATCGGGAATATGGATACAAGGTATCACATGGCATTTGTTTTTAATTTTTACACATTATGTACACATGTGAAGATTTATTGTTATGTTCGCTAATTAGCACATAAGTTTTAAAGTGTATTGTGTTTTCAACTTTTATGAGGACGTTCATGTGTCTTCTATCACGATGTTGTACATTTGCTTATTTTATTATCAATATTATGATTGTAATATTGTTTATTTTTGGATTTCATTTTATTTACTTGTTAATGAGATCATTTGTCCGGTCTCCATATATTTCACTTGTTTTGCACTGTTTGTATGCTTGAAAAAGGCTCCAGATGTAGAGCCGAAACATTGCACAAGGGCTAAATAAAAAAGCAATTTTTTCGTTACAAATAGGCTGTGATTCGGCAAGATATGCTATGCCTGACGACCAGCACATTATCCCTCCACGTATTACACATAGTACTGACACCCCATGTACTATTCACAGCACTGACCCCTATTCATCACACATTTATTTTTTATTACATTATCACACAGTTCTGACACTTCCATACATACACATTTCTTTTTTACCATACATTCACACCCTAGCACTACACTAACACTGACACTCATTTATCGCACACTTGTGAGCACTTAGTTCGCCACTCCACTCAAGTCTAGTGAGAGTGGCTATCACTATTTAATGCACCCTCCTTCTGCAGCATTTTTTGACCAGTCTGCGTCCATGCTGGGAACGGGTTTTCATCCACCCACTTAGTAAGTATGGCCTTTTTTGTGGTTTTGAAGTTATCTATGTCCCATTTTTTTTCTGCTGGTGTTTTTAAATTAGGAACGAAAAGTTCTAGTTAGGGACTCGCAAGGCACTGGGGAGCCTTGAGGTTGGGTTGCGAGCTTTGTGTATTTTAGCCAAAATAACAACTAATACCCCGCTATTCACAGCACTGACCACTATTCATCACACATTTATTTTTTATTACATTATCACACAGTTCTGACACTTCCATACATACACATTTCTTTTTTACCATACATTCACACCCTAGCACTAAACTAACACTGACACTCATTTATCGCACACTTGTGAGCACTTATTTCGCCACTCACCTCAAGTCTAGTGGGAGTGGTTATCACTATTTAATGCACCCTCCTTCTGCAGCATTTTTTGACCTGTCTGCGTCCTGCTGGGAACGGGTTTTCACCCATCCACTTAGTAAGTATAGCTTTCTTTGTGGTTTTGAGGGACACCATCTGGCTCCAGGTCCGTATCGCCTGGATTGGCGGTGGGCCAGCCTGGCAATGTTCCAGTCGGGCGGCACACTTGTGGACATGATGGACGTCACAGGGCTGGGAGACGGCCACAGTCGGTGGCGGGGCAAGATAACAGCGGTGGGCGGTGCCCCGCTGGCCAAGGGTCGGATGGTCGACGGCCTGGCAGGGCTCGGACAATGGTGGACTGCGTGTCTGGAGTGGGGGGTGACGGGAGTTGCCCCCTGAGGTCGTCATCGCAGAGTCGGGAGGAAGATGGAGGACGTCATGCTGGACGACTGGATGATCCAGGTCTTCCGGCTGTTGGGATCACAGCTCCTACGCAGCCCGGTGAGTCTTTGTGTTTATCTTATCCTATCCCTGCCATTTTTAGGTCCCCGGGGTCGGGGGAGATAGCTGTGTGGGGCGGGATAGTGGAGTCATGTAGTAGCGGGGTAGGAACAATGGATGGGGCGGCGGTGCACAGATTATTGGGTAGTTTGCAGGAATTAATGTCACGGTGTGAACGGGTAGGACTGTTGGGGGTGCCGTCCCCTGGCTGCATGGAGCGGGGGCGGGGGGATTTTGCAGGGTTTGGAGGGTAATGCAGCAATATCGTGCGCGCAGGGGGTTCGTGCTGCAGGTGTGGCAGTGTCGGTGCAGACGGAAAAGGATGGGGAGGTGGATCGGGTGAGGCTGGATGATAGGGCAAAGGGGGAGGTTTATGTGTGTTTTGAGGGGCCGTTGGGGGATTATTTAAAGAAAGAAGTAAAAGAAAAGATCTGGAAGGATGTGTATGTGGAGATATTTTCGCTTCTCTCTTTGGATAAGTTTAATTTGAATAAGCCCAAGCGGGTTGAAAGTAAGGAGGAGGAGGAAAAGCGGCGGTATAGGCTGATCCCGCAGACATTTCCTAATTGGTTGCAGGCGTTTGCCATCTTGGCAAGTGTGATTGGGGAGAAGGCGCCGGATAATTGCTCGGGCCTTTTTTGTTATATGGACGCAATTGGGGAAGCTTACAGGGTGTATGGGGGAATGACGTGGCTAAGGTATGATGAGCAGTTCCGGCAACGGAAGGCGGTCCGCCCGACGATATGGTGGGACAAGAAGGATATTGGGTTATGGTTGAGGGTCATGGCCCCCGTGCGTTTTTGGCAGGAGTCCTTTCCAGGGGCGGCTGGGGGGTCCGGCCAGTTTAGTCAGCAGGGGGCTGGGGGCCAGGCTGGGAGTCACGCGGGTGGAAAGTCCGGCCTATGTTGGCAATTTAATGAGGGGCAGTGTACGTTTGGAGCAGGGTGCAAATGTAAGCACTCCTGTTCGGTCTGTAGTGGAGCGTCCCATGGAGCAGCGAGATGTTTTAAGAAAGGAAAAGGGAGAGGTAGCGCCACGGGTAGCCATCGGAGTGACACCGGTGAAGTCGGGAGAGATGCTACTGTATCTAAATAGACACCCGGATAGGGAGAAGGCGAGTTTTTTGGAGGAAGGGTTTAGTGTCGGTTTTCGGATCCCTCCCCCAGCGCATGTCGTTCCTTTTTCGTTGCAAAATTTAAAAACGGCGCAGGAATACTCATCGGTTGTGTCTGAGAAATTGAGTAAGGAGGTGCGGCTTTGGAGAATGGCGGGTCCTTTTTTGTCCCCTCCTTTTGTGGACACTGTAGTTTCTCCGTTGGGTGTAGTGCCTAAAAAAGAGCCTAATAAGTTTTGTTTAATTCATCATTTGTCCCATCCAAGGGGGGGTTCGGTGAATGATGATATTGATCCGGGACTTTGTTCGGTTGTTTATACGTCCTTTGACGCGGCGGTTGCGTGGGTTAGGCAGTATGGTAGGGGAGCTCTCATGGCTTTTCGGTTGCTTCCGGTGCATCCCGAAAGTGTTCGGTTGTTGGGTTGTTACTGGGAGGGTTCATATTTCGTGGACAGATGTCTTCCGATGGGCTGCTCAATTTCATGCGCCTATTTTGAGGCCTTCAGTTCATTCTTGGAATGCGTGATTTGTGAGGTGGCGGGAGTTGCCTCCGTCATCCATTACTTGGATGATTTCCTCTGTGTAGGGCCGGAGGGCTCACCGGTTTGTGGGAATTTGTTGGCAACAGCAGAGTGGGTTGCTGGTCGTTTTGGAGTGCCCCTCGCACCAGAAAAAACTGAGGGTCCGAGGTCGGTAATAGTGTTTCTGTGGATCACGATTGATTCCGAGAGGATGGAATGCCGGCTCCCCCAGGAGAAATTGGAGGATTTGAAGTTGTGGGTGGACAGGGCGTGCCACCTGAGGAAAATAAAGTTGCGGGACTTGCAATCTCTCCTGGGGAAGCTTAATTTTGCATGTCGCATCATGCCTATGGGGAGGGTTTTCTGTAGACGGTTGGCGAGGGCTACGGCGGGAGTGAAGGCTCCACATCATTTCATTCGGTTGGGGGAGGAGCATCGGGAAGATTTGAGAGTGTGGAGTGGCTTCCTAGGGCAACATAATGGTTTGTTTGCATCATGGCCCCGGTGGTTGAGAATGTTGATTGGGAATTATTCACGGATGCCTCAGGGAGTGTGGGCTATGGGGCCTATTGAGGGGGGCAGTGGTGCGTGGGTCAGTGGCCGGTTAAGTGGGTGGAGGTAGGTTTGGTTCGTAACTTGGTATTTCTAGAGTTGTTCCCTATTGTGGTGGTGGTGGAGATTTGGGGGGACAGGTTTAGGAATAAGAAGGTAAGTTTTCATTGTGACAATCTGGGGGTGGTGATGGCAATTAATAATGTTTTGGCGTCGTCTCCCCCTGTTGTTTTTTTGTTGAGGCATTTGGTCCTTCTTTGTCTATCATTGAATGCTTGGGTTACGGCTGTTAACGTCCCTGGAGTGGATAATTCAATCGCGGATTCTTTTTCTCGCCTGCAGTGGGAGCAGTTTCGGCGGTTGGTCCTGGAGGCGGATGTGATAGGGCTCTCATGCCCTCAGCACTTGAGGGAGCTGGCCTAGAGGCAGCGTATCGACTGATCCGGTCTTCATTGGCTCCGGGGACGTGGACCGCCTATGAGATGGCCTGGTGCGAATGGGAAGCTTGGCTGGAGGGGGTGGTTTCATATGAGGATCACGTATTGGAGTTGTTGGCATTCTTAGGTCATGTGTCCGCTGCGGGCTGGTCGGTGGCGAAGGTTAATTCCTTTGTGGCGGCCCTTGCATTTGGGTTTGAATGGAGTGGTTTACGGGATGCCACAAAGGAAATTTTGATATGCCAGGCCCTGAGAGGGTTCCGTAGGGGACGGGTGGCGCCTGATAGGCGGTGCCCGGTATCCTATGAGTTATTAGAAAAATTGGGATTGACGGCGGAGGTGGTATGCATGTCGGTGTATGAACCGGTCCTGTTTCAGTTGGCGTTTTCTTGGGCCTCTTTTGGTGCATTGCGGATTGGGAAATTAGTTTTGCCTAGCGGGGTGCGGCCCGGGGGTTGTTGACGGACGATGTGATACATTTGGGGGATCGGGTGGAATTTTGGATTCGTCGTTCCAAAACGGATCAGAGGAGGAGGGGGCGGAGAGTGGTGTTGAAGGAGGTCGTGGGCGCGGTTATGTGTCCGGTTAGTTTGCTGGTGGCATATTTCAGGCAGGGCCGGTTTAGAGGTGGGCCTTTGTTGTGTCATGCGGATGGGAAGTTTTTGTTGAGGTATCAATTCGCCAGAGTGTTCCGTAAGTGTTTGTCATGCATAGGTCTGGATGAGAAGGCTTTTGCGCCACATTAGTTTAGGATAGGGGCTGCCATGGAGGCGGTTAGGTGGGGTCTTGGACCTGATGAGGTGTGGAGGATAGGTAGGTGGGAGTCCCAGCGGTTTCATCTGTATGTCCGGCCCTGTAAAGGATCTGCCAGACACATCTTCTGTGTCGACGCCCGTGGATAATCAGTCTGCACATGCTCCTAAGTCTGAGAGAGTGACACAATCTCTACCAGTCAGGCTGGGAGGCTGAGGAGTGGGAGAGCCTATCACAGCCTGGCCAGACGGAGCTAGCTCCCGCCCCATACCTGCATTTCCTGCTCCTCCTTTGCCTGTGATTCTTTTCTGTTTCCTGGCTCTGCTGCTCCTGCTATGATTATTGACCTTGCTTCATTTTTGACCCTGGCTTTACTGCCTACGCTCCTGCTCTGCGATTTGTACCTCGTGCACTCCTGGTTTGACTCGGCTCATTCACTACTCTTGTTGCTCACTGTGTTGCCGTGGGCAACTGAACCATTTCCCTTAGCTTCTGTGTACCCTTGTTTGTTTGTCTGTCGTTCACTTATTGAGCGTAGGGACCGTCGCCCAGTTGTACGCCGTCGCCTAGGATGGGCCGTTGCAAGTAGGCAGGGACTGAGTGGTGGGTAGATTAGGGCTCACCTGTCTGTCTCCCTACCCCGTCATTACAGCCCCCATCTTGTTTAAGTGTTGGGCAAGGAGGTGGGGATCAGCCCAGGGGGTTAATTTTTAAGGAAGGGTGGGAGGGGTAATTCTTCTGTGTTGTTTCTTATGGTTTTGGTGTTGACGGTGCTGTGTTTTTTCTTTCAGATCCCTCCCCATGTCTGGTTTGGATTTTTGGGCATTCTTATGTCCATTGGGGCTCGTTGCGTGATGAAGTTCGTCCAGATGGGAGGCAGCTGGGTTTTCCTAGGGTGACGACTGTTGTGCGCTGGCTTGGCTTTTGCAGTATGTCCTGGGGGAGGGTTCTGCCAGAATTTCATCGGTGTGATGTGTTGGACCGTGCTCGGGAATTGATCCGGGATGTGAAGTATGAACAATTTCGGCTGTGGGCGGTTTTCCCCTGGGTAACGGTAGAGATAGTGCATCGGCAGACGTGGAGATCGGTGGGGTCGGTGGGTGGTATTAACCGAGCTCGTTTGAAAGTGAACAGGGCTGTGTCTGCTTTTGCAGTGCGGAATGGGGGAGAATATGTGATGCATTATGATTTTGAGGACGGTACAGGTAATTAATTATTGGTTGGGTGATGGGGTTCATTTTACAGCGGTGGGCATTGACCTGTGGGCATTACGGATTCAGGAGGGAATCGAACATGCCATTTTGTTGAGGGGGAACTTGCATACTTGAGGTGGTCAAGGTATACTCGTGGTGGCGGGTTTAGGGGGTCCTTGGAGTTGGTTCAAATTAGTGGGGGAGGGATTCATACTGGTGATGGTCCCTCCCAGATAATACATGGTGGGGGATCTGGTTTATATGGGCTCCTGCTGGGTGGGGTCCCGGGGAGCAAAATACAAATGTTTTAGCCATCTGCGGTTCGCATGGTGCCCCTGAGCCTGGTGCAGGACGGCTGGGGGTAAAATAATACAGATATGGGCAGAATCGTGCCAGATCCTTCTTATTAGCTCCAAGGACCTTCCAAATTTTCCGTATGGTATGGTTTCACATGAACGGTGTTTGGATGGGAGGTTTGCGTGGAAAGGTTTAACAAGTTATGGTTATTTATTTGGTATTTGTGTTGATGGTATTTATTAATGCATTGTTTTTGCTGTTTTGTTCAATAAAATGGCAGCTGTGGCCAATTCATTCCAGCTCTAAGTCTCAGTGTCATCATTGGGTGGAGAAAGGTAAAGGAGTAGTTTAAAGGAGTTGGGAATGGCACATGCAGTATGTTTAAGGGGTTACGATCCATACCCTGTTTATCCCACAGTCATGTTTTTTGCAATTTTGTATTCACTGTTGACGTCACTGCCAATCGATTACTAAAAAGTTTTTAAAGTTTTGGATTTGCATGCATATCAGTATGTTTTTTATGTGTATGTATATATATATATATACACTACCGTTCAAAAGTTTAGGGTCACTTAGAAATTTCCTTATTTTTGCAAGAAAAGCACAGTTTTTTTTCAATGAAGATAGCATTAAATTAATCAGAAATACACTCTATACATTGTTAATGTGCTAAATGACTATTCTAGCTGCAAACGCCTGGTTTTTAATGCAATATCTACATAGGTGTATAGAGGCCCATTTCCAGCAACCATCACTCCAGTGTTCTAATGGTACATTGTGTTTGATAACTGTGTTAGAAGGCTAATGGATGATTAGAAAACACTTGGAAACCCTTGTGCAATTATTTTAGCACCGCTGTAAACAGTTTTGCTGTTTAGAGGAGCTATAAAACTGACCTTCCTTTGAGCTAGTTGAGAATCTGGAGCATTACATTTGTGGGTTCGATTAAACTCTCAAAATGGCTAGAAAAAGAGAGCTTTCATGTGAAACTCGACAGTCTACTCTTGTTCTTAGAAATGAAGGCTATTCCATGCGAGAAATTGCCAAGAAACTGAAGATTTCCTACAACGGTGTGTATTACTCCCTTCAGAGGACAGCACAAACAGGCTTTAACCAGAGTAGAAAGAGAAGTGGGAGGCCCCGCTGCACAACTGAGCAACAAGACAAGTACATTAGAGTCTCCAGTTTGAGAAATAGACGCCTCAACTGGCAGCTTTATTAAATAGTACCCGCAAAACGCCAGTGTCAACGTCTACAGTGAAGAGGCGACTCCGGGATGCTGGCTTTCAGGGCAGAGTGGCAAAGAAAAAGCCATATCTGAGATTGGCTAATAAAAGGAAAAGATTAATATGGGCAAAAGCACACAGACATTGGACAGAGGAAGATTGGAAAAAAGTGTTATGGACAGACGAATCGAAGTTTGAGGTGTTTGGATCACACAGAAGAACATTTGTGAGACGCAGAACAACTGAAAAGATGCTGGAAGAGTGCCTGACACCATCTGTCAAGCATGGTGGAGTTAATGTGATGGTCTGGGGTTGCTTTGGTGCTGGTAAAGTGGGAGATTTGTACAAGGTAAAAGGGATTTTGAATAAGGAAGGCTATCGCTCCATTTTGCAACGCCATGCCATACCCTGTGGACAGCGCTTGATTGGAGCCAATTTCATCCTACAACAGGACAATGACCCAAAGCACACCTCCAAATTATGCAAGAACTATTTAGGAAAGAAGCAGGCAGCTGGTATTCTATCTGTAATGGAGTGGCCAGTGCAGTCACCAGATCTTAACCCCATAGTGCTGTTGTGGGAGCAGCTTGACCATATGGTAATCAAGAAGTGCCCATCAAGCCAATCCAACTTGTGGGAGGGCCTTCTGGAAGCATGGGGTGAAATTTCTTCCGATTACCTCAGCAAATTAACAGCTAGATTGTCAAAGGTCTGCAATGCTGTAATTGCTGCAAATGGAGCATTCTTTGACAAAAGCAAAGTTTGAAGGAGAAAATTATTATTTGAAATAAAAATCATTATTTCTAACCCTGTCAATGTCTTGACTATATTTTCTAGTCATTTTGCAACTCATTTGATAAATATAAGTGTGAGTTTTCATGAAAAACATTAAATTGGCTGGGTGACCCCAAACTTTTGAACGGTAGTGTATATTGTCTGAATGTTTACTCATTATGCTAATGAGACACTCACTATATATGGCTCACGTGTTGTATGTATCACTATGCTTGATAAAGGTCCTATAGCAGGACGGAAACGTTGCAGCTTGTGCTGGCTTAATAAACCACCATTTTTTTCACTGACACGGAGTGCTGTGGGATTTTCTTCAATATTAATCTATATCCCCTGGATCGGGATTACCTGCTTGCACCTGAGACCATCTTGGAATTGCATTTTGAGTGCTGCTGCTTTTCTATTTGTATATATATATATATATATATATATATATATATATTGTATATATATATATATATATATATATTAACCCCTACGTCATAGCCAGGTAGGGGAAGTATGGAGCGTGCTCACGGAGTGTACCCGCTCCATACGATGCGGGTGTCAGATGTTTGTTACAGCTGACACTTCAGAGTAACGAGCAGCTCGTTTAACTCGTTAAATGCTGTGGTCAATTGCGACCGCAGTATTTAAATAGTTAGAAAGAGGGGGATGGCCCCCTCCAGCAGCTCATCGCACCCCCCACAATGCAATCGTGGGGGGGGGGCAATGGTTGCTATGTCTGCCTGTGGGCCTAATGAAGGTTCCCAGGTTCGCAATCTTTGTGCACCTATTAAGCCCTGCCTCCAGAAGGGCTTAATAGATGCCTGTCAGTATCATGATATACTGCAATACATTAGTATTGCAGTATATCGTGCAAGCGATCTAACGATCGCTGGTTGAATAATAAAAAAAAAAGTAAAAATTAGTTAAATAAAGTTTTATTTTGTGTAAAAAAAAAATTATATTAAAAGTTAAAAAAAAAAACCTTTTCCCATTTTCCCCCTAGAGAATAGTAAAAAAATAAATAAAGAAACATAATTGGTATTGCTGCGACCGTAGAAGTCTGAACTATTACAATATATCATTATTTAACCCGCACGGTGAACGCCGTAAAAAAAAATTGTAAATGCCAGAATATCTATTTTTCGGTCACCTAATCTCCCACAAAAAAATAAAATAAAAAGTGATCAAACCGTCGCATGTACACCAAAATAGTATTATTAAAAACTACAGCTTATCCCGCAAAAAATATGCCCTCATACCACTTAATCGACGGAAAAATAAAAAAGTTATGGTTCTCGAAATTTGGCGACACAAAATAAATTTTCTTTATTACACTTAGGTTTTTACTTGTAAAAGTAGTAAAATATAGAAAAAACTATATATATTTGGTATTGCCGTAATTGTATTGACCCACAGAATAAAGTTAACATGTTGTTTTAATTGTACAGTGAATTCCGTAAAAATAGCGCGCAAAAAACCCAAGGAGGAATCACAGTTTTTTTTCATTTTCTACCCCACAAATCATTTTTTTCCCGTTTCCTAGTACGGCAAAATAAATGGTGCTACGAAAAACTACAACTCGTCCCACAAAAATCAAGCCCTCATAGTACTATATCGACGGGAAAATAAAGACGTTGTGGCTTTTGGAAGGTGGAGAAAAAAACTAAAATGAAAATCTGAAAAAGGGCTGCGGTGGGAAGGGGTTTAGGCTGGGTTCACACGTGGCGGAATTTCACTTGAATTCCGCTGCGGACACTCCGCAGCGTTAATCCGCATCGGAGCCGTTTCTCCATTGACTTCCACTTTAATTTAGCAGTGTTCGTTTAGACGATGCGTAAAATTCCGCAGCGGAGCATAGGCTGCGGAGCGGAATTTGGTGTCCGCAGCATGCTCTGTCTGTTGCGGACCAGTGGCGGACTGGTTGCGGACTTATTGCGGAAGTTCTCCATTCACTTCTATGGAGATTCTAAATTCCGCAATGAAGTCCGCAGATGTTATGTGTGGTGCGGATTTCGTGTCTGTTGCGGTGCGTATTTCCTGCCGGAGCAGGATATGACATCATCATTCAGTATAGAAAAGGAAGACGCCCTTTTCGGCTTGCAGCCTGACAGGGATTTTTTCAAAAAGTAAACTGACAACTCTGAACCCAGGCTGCAATGTCCAGATATAGACGCATGGACATGGAGGTTTCGTCCCTCATAAATCTGGTAAGTACATGTATATGTTTGTGTCATGTTGTTTCAAGAGGTCTACTATGTATGGTTTAACACTAGCAGCACCTGCAGAATGTCCATATTCTAAGGCAGATCACCATGTAACAGCTCCACCGTGATTCCAGAGTACCAAGCAAACTGCAATATGCACTGTGTTTTTTTTTTATAGGTGCATAGTAGGCCCGAAATATGGGACACATCTATAGATGCCTATAGCGACCGCAACGCACGTGACGAGGGATGGACGTTCGTGTGCCGCGGTCTGTACCCCGAGTGGGACGGGATGCTGGAGAGGGAGCAGGGAGTGATTGGTAAGTTTGCATTTAGTTTGTAATGCAGAGAGGTAAAAACACTGTTTGCTTAGGTTGTTTAGCATCATTAGCATGCTGCAAAATATCTGCACTAATTTTGCCTTCCCAGCCTAGCTAAACCATACCCCAACTTCTGTCATGTCACTATGGCACGTGCGCAGTTGTTGATCACTTTTTTCCAGACTGTAAGGGTATGTGCACATGGCCTATTGACGGCACTAAATCCTGAGTTAGACACTCCATTTAACGACATAAAGTACGTTTTGCGAGCGTGGACAACCATATGCACATTTAAATGCATGGGCAGATGTTTGCCAGCGTATTGGCGGCGTCGTGGCATGCGGCGTAAAATAGGCGTGAAATGCCTACTTTTGGCATGGCAAGAGGTCGTGGGAACCCAGCCGTAGCCATAACCACTGGCTACTCAAGTTCTGCCCCAATGATGTGGTTGCATTGATGATATCTCCTCACGACAGGCCATAGGAAGCGATTGATCTGTATACACCTGACTTCATCCCCTATGCCCTCATTTAAAAAACATCCCTCCTTTTACAGAAAATGATGTGCGCAACAGGTGGCGGACAGTCCGCGACCGATTCAGGAAGCAGGTGTCGAAAACACCAGCAAGTGGCTCCTCTCCATCACGGGGCGCAGGGATCGCCTACTACGAGGAACTTGCTTTTCTCATTCCCTGTAGGGAGCAAAGAAGGTGAGTCTCTTTGCGCACACACACCTGTGTTAAAAGGGAGCGCATGAACCACGTGATTCCAATTGAAAGGATTTCTAGTTCCCGTCTTTGACGATTACAGTGGACATGTTTGGTTTGCTTTGGCCAGTGTCATCACGAAAATGTCCCTTAACCTTACACATTATCAACTATCACTCTGCGTTGCTTATGTAACTCATTCTCTTCATGAAGAGAAAGCCTCTTTAGATTCCCCCCCAAGCTTGGTGTCAGTTCGTGTGTGTGTAGAATGTCCAAAGCCTATGTAAATGAGATTAGCGACTGACAAACAGTCCGCAAAATGTCTTCTCAATCACCAAAGTCAGTGCCTTCTTTTTTCCTTGCAGAACTCAAGGCAATATTCCACCGCGGACGCCACGCGTGAGTGCCCGTGCCCAGGTGCAGGAGCAGTCCGTCAGAGCCTCGTCTGCAAATGTGCCAGAGGATGATGTCCCCCACGAGGCAACCCCGGCCCCAGCTGTTCCTCCTGCCCACACCTCTCCAGCCCCCCCGGCCGAAAGGTCCCGTTGTCGGCAACGAGTGGGTGGCCGAAAGCGTCTTGCCCCTGAGGATACAAGCGACACCGTCGTGGGCCAAGCGATCAGCATGATTCGGAGGGTGGAGGCGGAGGATGAATATCAGAGCTTTGGCAATGCCGTCGGTGGGCGCTGTCGCGGGATGGAATCAAGTCGCCGGTCAGCATATATGACTTGTGTGTTTGCACTGGCGGATATTTTTGAGGCCCCACAGCCCCTACCCGATGTCGCAGATCTGATTTTTCATATGCGCACCCTAACTGGCCGTAGGCCTGACCCCTCTGCCGCTGTGCCGCACGCCCCACCTCCTGCCTCTGCACCCTCATTGCAGGCCGAAACATTTTATTCGCCATGGTCACATGGACATCCATCCGGCTCCTCCTACCGTCCCTACCCCAATGTCCCAAACCCTTTGCCCACCCCATACTTTTCCGCTCTCCCACCACTTCAGATTAATCCTCCCACCTCTGCGGCATACATGCCTTCGACCTCGACCTCCTCCTCTGCCCCCTCCTCGTATCCCCCATTGAGCCCCCTTCGCTACCAGACCTTGCATTAGGTTTGGTGTTTGTTTGGTTACCCATTG
The DNA here is from genome assembly GCF_050947455.1 of Rhinoderma darwinii. Taxonomy (NCBI): domain Eukaryota; kingdom Metazoa; phylum Chordata; class Amphibia; order Anura; family Rhinodermatidae; genus Rhinoderma; species Rhinoderma darwinii. Next base: position 130,155,931 of record NC_134690.1, on the reverse strand, counting down.
TACCAGTGAGCGTATTTATGGTCACAGTTGTTCCCTGAATGTTCTCAGGGCGTCTAATTGAGAGTTGGGGACTTGTATTAAAGTTAAGTTACATTTATGACTCTGCCTTGTGTCTTTGTTTTTTTTTAGGTGTGGGCGCCAAAATGGGGAAGGGCATAATGGGAACATCCAACTCACGTTTCCAACATGTGTTTTCGCTAATACACACACTTAAGGGCCAATCACAATAATTTTTTTGTAGGGCCAACGGAAGCACATCCAACAGCCAATTTGGCAATCCATAGGAGTATCATTGCCAGAATAGCCTACTGTGTGGACATGAGACGGATTACTGCTGGGTAGCCTGCACACCAGCAACCAACGAGTATTGCTAAGGCACGGCCCCTTCCTAAGTCACGAAAATAAAAGAGAACATATCTGGAACTGCTACACCACGCCTGGCCTACCCAACCGAACCTCAGGGGCAGTGACCAAGAAATATTCCGTGCCAAATATATACCTTCTTAGTTCCCGAAAAATAAGGGCGAAATTACCTTGGGTTGCTCTTACACCAACCAAAGGGTCAACCCACAGTCGGACACGGCCTCTTTATTTAACCTGCGTGAACAAAAGGAGCTGAAAATTCCTTACTATCTCATTCGCATACAAAAACATATACTTTGTCCTTGGACGTGTGTAGGTGCCCAAATATTACTTACACATTGGCATTGCCAACGAAGGACAATGCTCACTATGGTGCGCAGCCCCCTATTCAAATTTTGCAGACGTCATTGAAATGGTCGCTCCTGAAGTTAAGCCATTGTCCAACACTTCGGACTAGTAGACTTCGCCAGGCAGATTCACTTCTCCTTCGGGCCATGGGTGTATCCAGCACGTGCTCCAAGGAAATGACCTCACAAATGAGGTCAGTGCCTAATTGGGAAGACTTGTTTTGTAAATCCGCAACTTAATCTGCAACGCAATCCGCAATGCAATCCGCAGCACTTTGTCAAAAACCGCACCGTAATCCGCAATGCGGATTATGTGCGGCATTGATGCGGACACTTGCGGAGAAAATCCGCCACGTGGGGCCATGCCCTAAAGGTTCTGGAAAAAAACAACTTTTTGAGTAATGGTAAAAAAAAAAGTTTATTTAACTGGTATTGCTGCGTCCATAAAAGTTCGAACTATTACTACATAATGTTGCTCGGTGAACGCCTTAATTTTTTTTCAACAAAAATGCCCAAATTGTTGTTTTTTGGTCACATTAGCTCCCCAAAAATACTGAAACAAAAAGTGATAAAAAAGTTTTGCGTACCCCAAAATGGTACCAATAAAAACTACAGCTTGTGCTGCCACCAACAATTCCTCACACTGCTCAATCGATAAAAAAAAAAAAAAGAAGTTATGGCTCTCAGAATATGACTATACAAAATAAAAAATTTTAATAAATAGTTTTTTATTTATAAAAGTGGTAAAACATAAAAAAAATATACATTTGGTATTGCAATAATCATAACAACCCATAGAATAAGGTGAACATGTACTTTTTACCGCTCAATAAACGCCATAAAAATGAAACTACCAAAAATGTTGCAATCACAATTTTTTTTTGCCTATTTAATCCCACAAATATAGTTTTTTCCCATTTCCCAGTATATTATATGGTACACACAACTTGTCCTGCAAAAAACAAGCCCTCATATGGCAATGTCGAAAAAAAAGTTATGGCTTTTCAAATGCAGGGAAGAAATGAAAATGAAAACTTACATTGGCCGTGTCATTAAAAGGTTTAATTGAATGTTCTGCAACGAGTTTATACATGTACACAAAGAGATACACATTATATATACTTAAGGCACCTTTTGTATACTGTACATCTATTCTTTTTAGATCCAATATATGCTATTTTCATAGTTGCCAACATTTATAACATAATATATTTTCCAGGGACGCTTAGGCCCTAGACGCTTAGACGCTGTCACCCCCATTTTCGGGCCGTGCTCCCATACAAAGTATGGGAGCATGGCCTGCAAAATGAAACAGAACGGGCATGTTCCATAATTTTCGGGAACATTTCTGCGGCACGGACACCCATCCGTAGCGCTACGGAAAGGTGTCCGCGTTCAATGAAAGTAAATGGGTCCATTTTTACGGTTGTGTGCATGGGGCCTTAGGGTGTGACTTATTTGGTGTATTTTGGCCTCTCGTGGGAGATAAAAATGAGCATGTGGCGGTTTCTGTCTCTGATCTCCCATTAAGATCAATTAAAGGCAGAAAAAACATGCCGCACTCGTTTCTGAGTATTTTTCGCGGCCTTTCATTTGCTTCAAATGCCGCGGGCGAAAAATAACACAAAAAACAAAACAGAAATGTGAAAAAAAAGCACAGGCAGTTCAAAATGAATCTAAAAATTTCTGAAGGCATTCTGAGGCAGATTTTTTCTGCCTGCAGTATCATGCGCTGAAACCTGAATCCATCAGGTCAGCGGGACTGACAGCTTCAGTGACAGCGGGTCTTACGTGTCTCTGACACACAGGATCCACCGGTTATCGATCACATCTAAGTTATGAACTAAGATTTGATTGATAACAAGAGGACACGCAGGACCCGCTATCATCAAAGCTGTCAGTCCCACTGACCTGACGGATTTGGGTTCCACCGCATGATACATATTTTATGTAACCAGTATACATAGAAGCTGTGTCTCAAAAACTAAAAATAATTTGTAATAAAAATAAATTACAAAGTTGCACAAAACAGTCTACTACACTGTCTTAGTAACAAAAAAAACAAGTCTTCAAAGGCTTACATAGCCTTTAAAACTACACTGCTTTTTGGACTAACATATAAGATTGCAGTTCATCCACTTAGATCATTAATGGCATTTGACAAAGAGAAGCTTTTGGAGGAGAAATAGGCAGAAAATATAGGGGATCCACATTCCGTAACCTTCAGTACCAGCTTTCAAGGGTATGTGCACATGACAACGCCAAATACGTCTCAAATTACGGAGCTGTTTAACCCCTTAATGACCGGGCCATTTTGCACGTTAATGACCAAGGATTATTTTTTGTTTTTTCATGGTCGCATTCCAAGAGTCGTAACTGTTTTTATATTCCTTCTATATAGCCGTATAAGGGCTTGTTTTTTGCGGGACGAGTTGTATTTTGTAATTGTACCATTTTTAGATGCTTATAATATATCGATTAACTTTTATTAACTTTATTTTAGGAGAGAATTGAAAATAAGCAGCTATTCCAGCATTAATTTTCACGTTATAAATTTACGCCGTTTACTATGCAGCGTAAATAACATGTTCACTTTATTCTATGGGTCGGCACGATTACGGGGATACCAAATATGTAAAGGTTTTATATGTTTTCCTACGTTTGCACAATAAAAAGCCTTTTAGAAAAAAAATACTTGTTTTTGCATCGCCGCATTCCAAGAGCCGTAACGTTTTTATTTTTCCGTCGATGTGGCCATATGTGGGCTTGATTTTTGCGGGCCAATGTGTAGTTTTCATTAGTACTATTTTGGGGTACATAGGACTTATAGATTAATTTTTATTTAATTTTTTATGGGGGGAATGGGAGAAAAGAGAGAATTTTTTGGACGCTGTTCATCTGGCAGTTTAATTAATGTGTTCATTTTATTGTTCAAGTCGTTACGATCGTGGGGATACCATATATGTGTATGTGTGATTTGTTTTGACACTTTTACTAAATAAAACCACTTTTTGGGCAAAAAAAAGTCGTTTTATTTGATTTTCACTGTAATTATAATTATTTTTTTTTTCACCAACTTTATTTAACTGATTGCCATTTTTTTTTTTTAGTCCCACCAGGGGACTTCACTATGCGATGTGCCGATCGCATATATAATGCTTTGGTATACTTAGTATACCAAAGCATTATTGCCTGTCAGTGTAAAACTGACAGGCAATCTGTTAGGTCATGCCTCCGGCACCGCCTAACAGGCAGATGCTGAAGGCAGACCTGGGGGTCTTTGTTAGACCGCCCACTGCCATGGAAACCCGACGGCGACCCGCGATTTGTTTGCGGGGGCGCCGATGGGGTGACAGAGGGAGCTCCCTCCCTCTGTCAAACACATTAGATGCCGCTGTCACTATTGACAGCGGCATTTAATGGGTTAAACTGCTGGAATCGGAGCGCGCTTCGATTCCGGCAGTTGCAGCAGGAGCCAGGCTGTGTATAACAGCCGTGCTCCTGCCGCTGATCGCGTGGGTACAGTCTCAGTACCCGCGCCATCACAGGACGGATATATCCGTCCTCCTGCACGAACTAGCAGCTGCAGAGGACGGATATATCCGTCCTTCGGCGTTAAGAGGTTAAAGGAGAAAACAGCTCCAGAATTTCAGACATTTTTACAAGTGCACGTGTTTTTCGCGGCGTCTTTTATGGACGTAATTGGAGCTGGTTTTCATTGGAGTCTATGAAAAACGGCTCCAATTAGGTCCCAAGAAGTGTCCTGCACTTCTTTGAGGCAGCCGTAATTTTACACGCCGTCCTTTGACAGTGACGCGTAAAATGACAGCTCATCTGCACAGAACATCGTAAGACCCATTGCAAGCAATGGGCAGATGTTTGTCGACGTATTGGAGCCGTCTTTTCAGGCGTAATTCGAGGCGTAAAACGCCTCCATTACTTCTGAAAAGAGGGCGTGTGCACATACCCTTAGATCTACAGATGTAGCCATATTTATCTTGACTTTTAATGCAGTAAATACACAGTATGAAGAAACTTGAACTTGACCTTCTTATTGGCTTTTCAATGGCTTTTGTTGTGTGATATTACACTATTACACTGCAGCAAGTTATCAGAGTCTATATAAAATTGGCTACATCTGAAAACTCGACTCAAACACAACTGGTGTCCAGGTAAAGGCAGAGGTAGCAAATTAAGCCAAGATTAGGTAAATGAAGTACATTACCTATAATTGTAATGGAATATTAATTTTTATTTGTATATCTAAGAGATTTTTTATTTGATGTCATTACTAGTACAGATCTTTCTCCTAATTTGTTATGCTGCTTCACAACTTACCAAGGTTAATGATGATGATGATGTTCCTTTGTCTCCTGCTGCTCGTGAGTAATTGCATTGTGCCTTAGACTATACACAGGCACTAGAGGGGAAGTTAAAAGGGTATCTACAGTATTACATCTGCTTAAATATGTATTAAAAAATGCTGTATTGAGCTTAAATTTAGGATGATTTAATACAAGTCTAAGGCTGGGTTCACACACCCTATTTACGGACGTAATTCGGGCATTTTAACCTCGAATTACATCCGAAAATACGGCTCCAATGCGCCGGCAAACATCTGCCCTTTCATTTGAATGGGCTTTACGATGTTCTGTGCCAACAGTCATTTTTTTTACGCGCCGCTGTCAAAAGACGGCGCGTAAAAAAGACGCCCGCGTCAAAGAAGTGCCTGTCACTTCTTGGGACGTAATTGGAGCCATTTTCCATTGGCACCATAGAAAAACAGCTCCAATTACGTCCGTAATGGACGCAGCGAAAAACGCCGGCAACATGCCATTACGTCTGAAATTCAGGAGCTGTTTTCTCCTGAAAACAGCTCCGTGATTTTAGCCGTAATGGACGCTGCTGTGTGAACATAGGGAAAACAACACCTGATATTCAGACGTTTTTTATTCAAACTCGCATTTTTTGCAGCGTTTTTTTACGTCCATTTTGGTGCTATTTTTCTATAGAGTCAATGAAATACGGCTCCAAAAACAGCTCAAGATGCACGGCCTTCAAGAGGCTCTCAATGGTGTAGCACATGCGGTTCGCGATGTGCTGATGGGGGATTTCTATCCGGGACTTGTAGCTGACCTGTAGCTGACCGGCTCTACGAGAGGGCCAAGGCATGCAGCCCACGCACTCGTAGCAAGGATATAGCGTGACTATCGTGATCCTCAGCAGACATTTCGCTCACTACCCAATGTTTTTTCTGAAAATGAGAAAATATCAGCAGTGCAGGCGATGGTAGTCTGCAGGATGATGTGAGGAAGTACTATGAAAGATCCAACTTTCCTTCTCTCCTGAAAGGAAAAAAAACATACCACAAACATGCCTGTGGAAAGCCTTGTTTTGTACAACAAATGTTTAAAAGTCCAATCTGAACAAGAAGGATAAAAGAGTTGAACATTAAAAGCGCAATCATCGCTACATGGAAAAACGGAATTCCAGATGTCCATCTGATCAGGTCGTATACCTACTCTCTGAACCTTTTATCTGTATTTTCTTGTCCTCTTTTTTTGTGTGTGCTTCCTTCTATATAATGGAAAAACGTCTTGGTATGTCTCTGAGGAGTGCACTAGAAATAATGTGGGCGAATATGCAATAGCAACAGCTTAGAGAGGAAGTTATGCGATAAAACATGGTTTTTACCTAGTACATGCATGAGCTTAAAGATGCTCTGTCACCACATTATAAGTGCCCTATCTTCTACATAATGTGATTGGCACTGCAATGTAGATTACAGCAGTGGTTTTTAGTTAGAAAAACAATCAATTTTGATGGAGTTATGACCTATTTTATATTTATGGTAATGACTTTCTTAATGCCCAACTGGGCGTGTTTTTACTTTTTGACCAAGTGGGCGTTGTGGAGAGAAGTGTATGACGCTGACCAATCAGTGTCATACACTTCTCTCCATTCATTTATTCAGCACATAGTGATCTTGCTAGATCATGATGTGCTGTCACTTACTCACACATTAACATTACTGATCACGCTGTAAATGACAGCTTGCTGTAATTAAGTCCCACACAAACATTACCAAAAGTGTCGGGAATGGGAATAGACATCGCGTCCTGGCTGGAAGCGGTGTCTAGTCACTCTCAAGACACTTAAGTAACGTTCATGTGTGAGTAAGTGACAGCAGACAAAAAAACTGGTGACAGCACACTGCGAACACTAATGTAACCTAATCCCCAGATATACACTACCGTTCAAAAGTTTAGGGTCACTTAGAAATTTCCTTATTTTTGCAAGAAAAGCACAGTTTTTTTCAATGAAGATAACATTAAATTAATCAGAAATACATTCTATACATTGTTAATGTGCTAAATGACTATTCTAGCTGCAAACGTCTGGTTTTTAATGCAATATCTACATAGGTGTATAGAGGCCCATTTCCAGCAACCATCACTCCAGTGTTCTAATGGTACATTGTGTTTGCTAACTGTGTTAGAAGGCCAATGGATGATTAGAAAACACTTGAAAACCCTTGTGCAATTATGTTAGCACCGCTGTAAACAGTTATGCTGTTTAGAGGAGCTATAAATTCTGACCTTCCTTTGAGCTAGTTGAGAAACTGGAGCATTACATTTGTGGGTTTGATTAAACTCTCAAAATGGCTAGATAAAGAGAGCTTTCATGTGAAACTCGACAGTCTATTCTTGTTCTTAGAAATGAAGGCTATTCCATGCGATAAATTGACAAGAAACTGAAGATTTCCTACAACGGTGTGTACTACTCCCTTCAGAGAACAGCACAAACATGCAATAACCAGAGTAGAAAGAGAAGTGGGAGGCCCCGCTACACAACTGAGCAACAAGACAAGTACATTAGAGTCTCTAGTTTGAGAAATAGACGCCTCACAGGTCCTCAACTGGCAGCTTCATTAAATAGTACCCGCAAAACGCCAGTGTCAACGTCTACAGTGAAGAGGCGACTCCGGGATGCTAGCCTTCAGGGCAGAGTGGCAAAGAAAAAGCCATATCTGAGATTGGCTAATAAAAGGAAAAGATTAATATGGGCAAAAGCACACAGACATTGGACAGAAGAAGATTGGAAAAAAGTGTTATGGACAGACGAATCGACATCGAGTTTGAGGTGTTTGGATCACACAGAAGAACATTTGTGAGACGCAGAACAACTGAAAAGATGCAGGAAGAGTGCCTGACGCAATCTGTCAAGCATGGTGGAGGTAATGTGATGGTCTGGGGTTGCTTTGGTGCTGGTAAAGTGGGAGATTTGTACAAGGTAAAAGGGATTTTGAATAAGGAAGGCTATCACTCCATTTTGCAACGCCATGCTATACCCTGTGGACAGCGCTTGATTCGAGCCAATTTCATCCTACAACAGGACAATGACCCAAAGCACACCTCCAAATTATGCAAGGACTATTTAGGAAAGAAGCAGGCAGCTGGTATTCTATCTGTAATGAAGTGGCCAGCGCAGTCACCAGATCTCAACCCCATAGACCTGTTGTGGGAGCATCTTGACCGTATGGTACGCAAGAAGTGCCCATCAAGCCAATCCAACTTGTGGGAGGGGCTTCTGGAAGCATGGGGTGAAATTTCTCCTGATTACCTCAGCAAATTAACAGCTAGAATGCCAAAGGTCTGCAATGCTGTAATTGCTGCAAATGGAGCATTCTTTGACGAAAGCAAAGTTTGAAGGAGAAAATTATTATTTGAAATAAAAGTCATTATTTCTAACCTTGTCTATATCTTGACTATATTTTCTAGTCATTTTGCAACTCATTTGATAAATATAAGTGTGAGTTTTCATGGAAAACACAAAATTGTCTGGGTGACCCCAAACTTTTGAACGGTAGTGTATATGTAGGCTTAGTCCCAGTTCTGGGTGTATGTGCAGAGTGGGTCCCCACCTTACAGAGGTCACCTTGTCGTGGCAGGTGGGCAACCACTTTTTGATCAAAATGTGCACTAAGAACCTCCCTTTTGTAAGTAGATTTAGCATGTAATGCATATTTATTTATATTTAGCGGTTTAGGTTACATTAGTGTTCGCAGTGTGCTGTCACCATTTTTTTGTCTGCTGTATATTTGCAGTCACAGGTGTTCTTGCACGTGCATACACGTTTTGTATAATTTTGTTGGAATGTGCTGTTCAAACTTTTGTATTGTTTATGTGATCCATATATGTGGGGTTAGTGACGGCTTCCATTTTTGTTCTTGCACTCCTCCCATTCTGCCCTGGGTGATTTTAATTAGTTTAATGCTAGTTCCTACCATCCCCAGATATATATGTAGGCTTAGTCCTATTTCTGGGTTTATGTGCAGAGTAGGTCCCCACCTTACAGAGGTCGCCTTGTTGTGGCAGGTGGGCAAACACTTTTTGATCAAAATGTGAACTAAGAACCTCCCTATTTGTAAGTAGATTTAGCATGTAATGCATATTTATTTATATTTAGCGGTTTAGGTTGCATTGGTGTTCGCAGTGTGCTGTCGGCATTTTTTTGTCTGCTGTATATTTGCTGTCACAGTTGTTCTTGCACCTGCATACACGTTTTGTATCATTTTGTTGGAATGTGCTGTTCAAACTTTTGTTGTGTCACTAAAAAGAAAGACCTGAGAAGGAAAGAGACAAAGGGGAAAAAGTGGGGTGGGGGAAATAGGCCTTAATTTGCACCATGTGGTAGTCTGATTAGCTTGATGCTTGTAGGTCTCCTTTTTATTATTTTTTTACCCATTACTGCTGCTGTTGTTCCTCCTTCTCCCCTTCTAAAATGCCTAAAGGGAATTTGCAGAGAAAAAACTTGAGAGGCACTACAGATCCACATAAAGCTGACTCCGCTAGAAGTACACTGAAGAAAGCAGGGAGGTGGTGACAGTGACAAACATGACATCTACAGGCAGACAATCAATGGGAGGAACCGCGGTGGAGAACCTACAAACACAAAATATAAAGAAATAGCACGAGTGGGGGTAAAAGAAATATCGCCAATGATGGACAACATTATAGACAGAGTGGTTCAAAAGGCCTTTGCGAAAGTGAGGCAACAAATGGAGGAACAAAGAGAAAGGTGGAATATTTTATGAACAAAAAGTGTCAACAATGGAGGATGAGTTGGAGAGCTTGCACTGTCAAATGCAGGACATACAAAGGGAAAAAGAAACAATTAAAGATAAAGTCAACGACCTAGAAAATCGATCAAAACAAAATAATATCCGGATAGTCGGTATCCCAGAGAGGGTCTCCAACACAGCCTTGAGAAATATAATCTCTAAGGGCACATTCAGACGTGGCGGAATTGCTGTTGAATTCCACTGAGGACAGTCCGCAGTGGAAATCTGCAGCAGACAGTTTGTCCATTGGTTTCAAAACCTTTTTAGTTAACTTCGTGCAGACGTTGCGGAAAACTCCGCTGTGGAACATAGGATGCAGTGCAGAATTTTCAGACCGCAGCATGTACTGTCTGTTGCGGAGAAGAAGCGGAATTTCACTGCGTATTTCAGCCTTTGCAATGCAAAATCCGAAATCTGTGGCAAGTCCGCTGTGTTTTCTGCAACGTCTGAATTACCTGTCAAATATGCAAATGTTGGTGCAGAGTTGTTGCGTAATTGCCCCAAATCTGCACCAACATTTGCAGCGGAAAAATTCCGCCACGTCTGATCGTGCCCTGAAGAGGTACCCAAGTTATTAGGGCTTAATAAAGAAATTAAACTTGAAAGAGCCCACAGAATTGGCCCAACCAAACCAGAGGAGGAGGGCAAGAGATTAAGAGTGGTGATTGCAAAAATCATGGACTTTCAGGATAAATGTGAGATTGTATAACAATGCAGAGACAAAAAAGAGCTTATCTGGGAAGATAAAAAGCTATTAATATTTCCAGACTATTCCACAGAAACAAGCATGAAAAGGAGGCGATTTTCAGCTATATGTTCAGAATTGTATAAAAAAAATATATAAAATTCAGGCTACAATATCCTGCAATCTTGAAGATATTCTCACAAGATGGCACAGTGCAATCATATGACCAACCAAAGGAGGCTGCCAAATATTGCAGAGAATAATTTGAAATCACTTTGGATGAATAGATAGGGGTCCCCCACCACTACTATTAAGGAGGAAAACATTAAAATATATTAGGTATAAACAAGAAAAAGGTCTAGCTACTATAGGTATACCGGAGAGCAATTGGTATGGAAAGTTTATATGTTAGTAATTGCTGCAGGGAGGAAAGGAAGTCAATATGCAAGGAAAAAGGGGTTTAAGGGGGGCTAAGGGGTAAAGGGGATCCATGGTCCGTGAGGAATCTTCATGTTTAATCTCTTTCTCTGGGAGAAATAATGGCTAAGCTAAATATAGTCTCATGGAATGTAAGAGGAGTGGCTACCCTGAGAAAAAAGGGAAAAAATTGTGAAATACCTGAAGAGGCTTAATACAGACATAGCATTGCTTCAGGAGACAAATCTTTCAGAGAAAGAGATTCACAAATTAAGTAAAGACTGGGTTTGACAGGTAAGGGGCAAAGGGACTACACAGCGCAAAACTGGTGTAGTTATTCTATTTAATAAAAATCTAAATGTTGAGATCATTTCAACTGAGTATACAGAAGAGGGGAGAACAATGCACACCCTAATTAGGTATCAGAATAAGGAAATTATGAGTTATAATTTATATGCCCAAAATGACCCTATTACAAATCTAAGGTTTTTTCAGAAACTGTCAGATTGGATAAATACAGATAATACAATATATTAAATAATAGGAGGAGATTTCAACAGAGTCATAAGTCTGGTCTTAGATAAATCGGGTTCTGGGAGTAGATGGGGAGGATATGTGAGGACGGGGTCATGAGGAGATTTAATGAGTCAACTAATATGGTAGATATGTGGAGAGTACATAATCCGGCCTAGAGAGACTATACTTATTTGTCCAAAGTACATGATACTTGGTCTAGGATTGACCTCCTCCTTGCATCTCCCTCCCTGGTTTTAAGGATACCAACCAGCAAGATCTATGAGGTGATTATATCAGATCATGCTCCTATATCTATCGGCATAGAGGGTTTTGGTAAAGAACCACAATCTGGTATATGGAAGCTCCCAAAAGTGTTAGAACATGATAAAAAAATTTCAAGAACTAATGTTCAGTGAATCGGAGAATTACAATTTTAATTTTAAAATGGACAATAAAGGCCATGAAGGCCATGAAGAACAGGCAATCTGTAGCGTCCATGGCCGCGGGCTGTCGGATTCGCTCATCTCCCGATGCCCGCAGCCATGGATCTGTGAGCGCTGGTCCCCATCTCCTTCCCAGGAGACGCCAGTGCTCACTTCCGCTCCGGTCCGCTGTGTCCGTTAGGGTGCGCATGCACGCTTGTGCCCGCTCTTAATCATCATCATCAACCTACATGATTTCCTGGTCTATAAGAAGTTCCCAGCCCTTCTGATCCTTGCCTGAGCATTATTAGTTTATCCCAAGTCTATTTTGCAAATGGTCCCTTAGTGTTTCCTGTTCCAGTTGTTACCCATGCCCTTGTATCCCGTGCTGTGTTCTTATTCCTGTGTCTACTAGTGTTGGAGTCGTGTCCTACTGCACCTGCTGTCGTTTGCCACGTCCAGTGTCTTCTGCCACGTCCAGTGTCTTCTTCCACGTCTTGTACTGCCCGCCACGTCTGGCGCAACCTGCTGCACCGACCTCCATCCGTGCTGAAGCCACAGCCACTGTCTGGACTGGTTCAGGTACCCGAGTGTTACGAACTGCTGTAGACTTTCGTATAGACTGAGACCTGGTCAGCTGCCTCTCCGCTACGGCGGAGCGGCCTAGTGGGTCCACGTACCCTGTGACCGTGACAGTACGCTCAGGCCATGGAACCCGTGGCCAGCCCAAGACTGCAGTTCAGAAGATACAGCCGGAGATGCATGACATTCGCACACATCAGGATCAACTCCTTGAGGCTGTAAATTCTATCGTGATCCGTCTGGATCTACTCACTGTTCCACCTCCGGTTCTTCCTTGCTGTACCACTGCCCGTTGCTCCTCCTGTTTGTTCCGGATCCACAGTTTCTCTGCCTCTTCCTCCTCGCTATGACGATGATCCCAGAGCATGTAGAGGATTTATTAACCAATGCACTGTTCATTTTAGGCTACGGGCTCATCTCTTCCCCTCCGAGGAGGCCAAAGTAGCATTTATCATCTCCCTTCTTGCTGGTAAGGCCCTCGCATGGGCAAACTCAATTTTGGAGCAACATGGACCTGTATCCTCGGACCTAGCCTTGTTCCTGCTGTCCTTTCGTGCTGTGTTTGAGGAGCCGGGTCGAACATCCTCTGCTGCAGCCACTCTGTTGACCCTCAAGCAAGAGGGTTCCACAGTAGGTGAGTATGCTATCTCCTTCCGTACCCTAAGTTGGCATGGAACAATGGCAGGGACTGTCTTCTCATATCAAGGACAGACTGGCGGCCCGCGACCTTCCTTCTACCTTGGATGCCCTCATCCTGTTATCCACTCGGGTTGATATGAGAATCCGGGAGCGCACTCAAGAGGTTCGACAGGAGATCCGGGTCCACAGACCAGCACCCTCGTTCCAGAGACCACTATTGCCTTCCCCTAGTGCACTACCTGAAGAATCAATGCAGGTAGACAGAGTCCGGTTGTCTGAACAAGAGAAGCAGCGCAGACGCTACTCTGGACTATGTATGTATTGTGGCCTTAAGTGCGCCTATGCCCACAGAAACCGGGAAACTCCAGTACCTAGGGCAGAGGCGTAGCTAGGTTCTCCAGCACCCGGGGCAAAGATTCAGTTTGGGGCCCCCCCAACCTCTTTCCCGACATCTCCTTCCCCCTCGTCGTGTTTGTTTTCTCTACCAATCAATGAGGTGTCATTTATTTTCCACATTTCTTTTAATGTAACTCGAGCATAAAAACATTTGTACATTTTATAAGCAATATAGTTCTATACACAACACCAGAACCAAGCTCAGTACATATATACAGCCCCAGAACCAAGCTCATTACATATATACAGCACCAGCACAAATACAGCTCAATTTAGTGCAACCCCTGCCGTAAAGGTGTGTACGGCGTAAAACTACAGCTCCCAGCATGGCCCGAACTATGGTGAGGAAATGCTGGGAGATGCTGTTTCAAAAAAAATAAATCATATCATAATCATCTTGCTGCAGATCATACAGTGACGACAGTACTGATTAGAGGCAGAATGAACATTTACATTAAGTGACTCACTGGTGACGTCTCAGATTCTAGTTATTTTTCTTCATCCGGTCTAGACCGCTATGATGACTTCTCCCGGTTACAGACCATTTCTGCAGTTTGCCGCTCAGATGTCTTCAGCTTCTCACTTTTCCAACATTTCTACACCTATAAATAAAGATAAAGTTATCATTATACTACACACTACGCCCCTAAATATAATAGCGCCATACACTGCACCTCTAATTATAATAGCACCATACACCATGTCCCACATACACACCATGCCCCCTGTAGATAGAGCCCCCTGTAGATAGTGCCCCCATATAGCCCACCACTGTATATAGTGTCCCACAAATAGCTCCCCCTATAGTACTCCACAGATAGCCCACCCCTGTATATAGCCCCCCTGTAGATAGAGCCCACCCCTGTAGATATAGCCCAACCTGGAGATATAGCCCACCCTGTAGATATAGCCCACCCCTGTATATAGTGCTCCACATATAGTCCACCCCTGTATATAGTGCTCCACATATAGTCCACATATGTATAAAGTGCTCCACATATAGTCCACCCCTGTATATAGTGCTCCACATATAGTCCACCCCTGTATATAGCCCCCCTGTAGATATAGACCACCCCTGTATATAGTGCTCCATAGATAGCCCACCCCTGTATATAGCCCCCTGTAGATATAGCCCACCCCTGTATATAGTGCTCCATAGATAGCCGTCAGATGCCCCATTTGAACCCCTGAAGACGCTGCGTATGCAGCGAAACATGTCGGGGGGGCCTCCGCATTACTTTTAACCTCAGAGTCTTCACTGACTTAGTTATATACGCCACTCAATTGTGTCGCCCGGTGTTCTGCAGATGCCGTAGGAGACACAAAGGCAGACAGTTTACACTACACACTGCTTGTATCTGATCGATACAAATCCACCTGTCAGTGAACTCTGGCTAAATTTTAGATTTAGATTTTCTGTCTTTGTTCTAATTATATTTAATCCTAACCATTAAAAGTTATATTTTATTTACATATACATTACATATTACTATAGCTTGACTGGAAATAAAGGCATTCTTTTTGCTTCATTGCAAATCTGTATCTTTTTGCTCCACATATAGTCCACCCCTGTATATAGTGCTCCACATATAGTCCACCCCTGTATAAAGTGCTCCACATATAGTCCACCCCTGTATATAGTGCTCCACATATAGTCCACCCCTGTATATAGCCCCCCTGTAGATATAGACCACCCCTGTATATAGTGCTCCATAGATAGCCCACCCCTGTATATAGCCCCCTGTAGATATAGCCCACCCCTGTATATAGTGCTCCATAGATAGCCCACCCCTGTATATAGCCCCCCCTGTAGATATAGCCCACCCCTGTATATGGTGCTCCCCAGATAGCCAACCCCTGTATATAGTGCTCCACATATAGTCCACTTCTGTATATAGCCCCCGCTGTAGATATAGCCCACCCCTCTATATAGTGCTCCATAGATAGCCCACCCCTGTATATAGCCCCCATGTAGATATAGCCCACCCCTGTATATGGTGCTCCACAGATAGCCCACCCCTGTATGTAGTCCTCCACATATAGTCCACCCCTGTATATAGCCCCCACTGTAGATATAGCCCACCCCTGTATATAGTGCTCCATAGATAGCCCACCCCTGTATATAGCCCCCTGAAGATATAGCCCACCCCTGTATATAGCTCCCCTGTAGATATAGTCCACCCCTGTATATGGTGCTCCATAGATAGCCCACCCCAGTATATAGCCACCCCTGTAGATAAAGCCCTCCCGTAGATAAAGCCCCCCATAGATAAAGCCCCCTGTAGTTAAAGCCCCCCGTAGATAAAGCCCCCGTAGATAAAGCCACCCTGTAGATAAAGCCTCCCGTATATAAAGCCCCCCGTAGATAAAGCCCCCTGTAGATAAAGCCCCCCTGTAGATAAAGCCCCCCTGTAGATAAAGCCCCCCTGTAGATAAAGCCCCCCCATAGATAAACCCCCCGTAGATAAAGCCCCCCGTAGATAAAGCCCCCTTGTAGATAAAGCCCCCCCTGTAGATAAAGCCCCCCTGTAGATAAAGCCCCGCTTGTAGATAAAGCCCCCCCATAGATAAACCCCCGTAGATAAAGCCCCCCGTAGATAAAGCCCCCTTGTAGATAAAGCCCCCCTGTAGATAAAGCCCCCCTGTAGATAAAGCCCCCCTTGTAGATAACGCCACACACTCTTTATTACAATAAAATAAACAATTTAAACTCACCTTAATCCCGCTCCCGCGCCGTCCGGCAGCCATGGAGACCTGCTCTCTTCTGCGCAGGTCTCCTGGGGGGGTTCAACGAAGCGTCTATGAAAGGCGCTGATTGGCTGAGCAGGATGACTTTCCTTGTCACTCAGCGCCTTTCATCGACGGAAGCGCGATAGCGCTTCTCTGGTACAAAAGAGCTGAATAGCCGGGAACGGAACGTACCCGGCTATTCATTGCTTCTAATTGTACCTGTGTCCTATAGACACAGGTACAATTATAGTGTAGGAGGAGGTGGCGCTGGCGCCCCCCTCTAAGTTCTGCCCTGAGCACATGCCCCGCCTGCCCCCCCCCTAGCAACGCCCCTGACCTAGGGTTGATTGGAGAGGCAACCCTAGGTGGGACATCTCCAAACATTAACACCTCTTCCAAATTATCGGTTCCTGTGGCCATCGTCTCCGGAGAGACGTCACATCCCTCCTCCGCCTATCTTGACTCCGGAGCAGCTGCTAATTTCATCCAGCAGTATCTAGGGGATCGTTTACATCTACCCACAGTTCTTCTGGAGAGAACCCTGGCTGTCGCCTCTGTGAATGGTCTACCATTGCCTGATCCGATTGTGTTCATCACGGAGCCGTTGACACTACGGGTTGGAGCTCTTCACTCGGAGCAGATCGCCTTCCTTGTAATACCTAAGGCTATCAATCCTATCCTGCTGGGTCTGCCATGGCTTCGCCTGCATGCCCCGGTACTTGACTGGAGTTCCGGAGAGATTCTTCAATGGGGTTCCAGATGCCATATCCATTGCCTGTCACAAGTTCGTCCTGTTATGCCCCCTCTGCCTCAGTCAGTCTCCGATCTACCTACTCAGTATGCCAGTTTTGCGGATGTCTTCTGCAAGCGGGAGGTTTGAGACACCTCCACATCGGAATTATGACTGTCCCATTGAACTGGTTCCAAACACTTCTCTTCCCCGTGGATGGGTATATCCTCTCTCCTTGCCAGAGACTTTATCCATGTCAGCCTATATCAAGGAGAATTTAAAGTTGGGTTTTATACGAAAATCTTCCTCCCCGGCTGGGGCCTGCTTCTTCTTCGTTAAGAAAAGAGACGGATCTCTTCGACCCTGCATTGACTACCGTGGTTTCAACCACATCACAGTCAAGAACAAATACCAGTTGCCACTTATATCCGAGCCGTTTGATCGCATACAAGGAGCCAAAATTTCTAAGATAGACCTGCGGGGGGCTTATAACCTAATCCGGATTCGCCGGGGTGACGAATGGAAGACGGCATTTAACACCCGTGACGGGCACTACGAATTCCTAGTGATGCCCTTCGGACTGTGTAACGCTCCTGCAGTCTTTCAGGAATTCGTCAATGATATCTTCCGAGATCTCCTCTATATGTGTGTTGTAGTTTGGTCTCAATGATATTTTGATTTTCTCCCCAGATCTGATGACCCATCGGAAGCATGTCCATCAGGTTATTCTGCGACTAAGGGAGAATCGCTTATATGCCAAGTTGGAGAAGTGCGTCTTTGAAAATAGGTCTTTGCCCTTTCTGGGCTACATCATCTCGGATCAAGGTCTTAAGATGGAGCCTGAGAAACTAAAGTCTGTCCTGGAATGGCCACGTCCTCCAGGCCTGAGGGCCATACAGCGGTTCCTGAGATTTCCCAAAATCTACCGGTAGTTTTTTCCAAACTTCTCATCTCTGACGGCTACCATCTCTACCCTTACCAAGAAGGGTGTGAACACCTAGGTGTGGACTCCAGAGGCAGAGTCTGCGTACATTAGCCTCAAGAAAGCCTTCACTTCAGCCTTGATCCTCCGTCATCCTGACGTGTCTCGGCAGTTCTCATTGGAGGTGGACGCTCCCTCTGTTGGTGCAGGTGCACTTCTGTTCCAGAGGAGATCCAAAGGAAAGGCAGTAGTATGTGGCTATTAATCAAGACTTTTTTCTTCTGCTGAGCGCAATTACTCTATTGGGGATCAGGAGCTACTGGCCATCAAATTGGCTCTGGAGGAGTGGAGACATCTTCTAGAGGGTGTGGCTCACCCCATCTTGGTCTACACCGACCACAAGAACCTTACATATCTTCAGTCCGCTCAATGACAAAATCCTCGTCAAGCCAGGTGGTCGCTGTTCTTCACCCGTTTCCAATTTGTGCTCCACTACCGTCCCGCTGACAAGAATGTGAGGGCCGATGCCCTGTCTAGGTCATTTGAGACGGATGACACGGTGGAGTGCCTTCAAACTATCATAGACCCGTCCTGAATTGTCACTGCTAATCCTTTGCAGGTTAGAAACATCACTCCAGGGAGGACTTTTGTTCGGTTGGCAGACAGGAGAAAAAATTTCAGCTGGGCACGCTGGTGTTCGTAAAACCCGAGACCTGATTGCTCGTCACTTCTGGTGGCCCACGCCACCTAAAGATGTTCTGGACTTTGTCTCTTCTTGCACGGTGTGTGCTTCTAACAAAGTTACTCACTCCAAGCCTGCTGGCCTGCTTCAACCTCTGCCTGTACCCAATGCCCCCTGGCAGCACATTGCAATGGACTTTGTCACAGACCTTCCTCCCTCAGCAGAATGCAACACTATCTGGGTGGTGTTGGACTGGTTCTCCAAGATGGCACATTTTATCCCGCTGACCGGCCTACCTTCTGCTTTCTGACTGGCGAGTCTCTTCATTCAGCGCATCTTTCGCTTGCATGGCTTGCCCCTTCACATTGTGTCCGACCGGGGGTTCAATTTACCTCAAAGTTCTGGAGAGCCCTCTGTAAACTCCTGGATGTGAGATTGAATTTTTCCTCAGCTTATCACCCCCAGTCCAATGGGCAAGTCGAGAGGATCAACCAGATCATGGAGAATTATGTCCGCCACTTCATCTCTTTACAGCACGATAACTGGGTACAGCTTCTTCCATGGGCCGAGTTCTCGTACAACAACTACACAAGCGAGTCCACCACTTCCACTCCATTTTACATTGTGTACAGTCAACATCCTAGAGTCCCTCTTCCTGTGTCGACTACATCTCAGGTACCTGCTGCTTATTCTGTATTTGGGGACTTTCTGCAAATCTGGCAACAGACACGGTCCTCTATTTTGCCGGCAGTCGATTGCATGAAGAGAAAAGTGGATACAAAGAGAAGAGGGCCGCCTCATACAGGTTTGCCCCCAGGTTCCTTGGTCCTTTTTAAATTCTGCAACAGATAAACCTTGTCTCCTATAAGCTGCCGCTGCCTCCTACCCTCAGAATTCCCATCTCCTTTCATGTGTCCCTCCTGAAACCTGTGCTCCTGAACCACTACAGCAAGACTTCTAGTTCCACAGTTGCTCCCAGCGGTTCTTCTGATGTGTACGAGGTGAGGGAGATTCTGTACTGAAAAAGGGTAGGAGGAAGGACTTCCTATTTGGTGGACTTGAGAGGGTTTGGTCCTGAGGAGAGATCTTGGGAACTGAAAGAGCTCCTCAGTGCTCCTGCTCTCATTAAGAAATTCCTCTCTCGCTCTGGCCCCAAGGAGTAAGAGGGGGGATACTGTAGCGTCCATGGCCTCGGGCCGTCGGGTTCACTCACCTCCCGACCCCTGCAGCCGTGGATCTGTGAGCGCTGGTCCCCATCTCCTTCCTAGGAGATGCCAGCGCTCACTTCCGCTCCGGTCCGCTGTGCCCACTCTTAAAGGGCCAGCAAGCGCACATGAACATAATCATCATCATCAACCCACATGATTTCCTGGTCTATAAGAAGGCCCCAGCCCTTTTAATCCTTGCCTGAACATTGTTAGTTTATCCCAAGTCTGTCTTGCAAATGGTCCCTTAGTGTTTCCCGTTCCAGTTGTTACCCATGCCCTTTTACCTATTCCTGTATCCCGTGCTGTGTTGTTGTTCCTGTGCCTACTAGTGTTGGAGTCGTGTCCTACTGCACCTGCTGTCGTTTGCCACATCCAGTATCTTCTGCCATGTCCAGTGTCTTCTTCCACGTCTTGTACAGCCCGCCACGTCTGGCATAACCTGCTGCACCGATCTCCATCCGTGCTGAAGCCACAGCCACTGTCTGGACTAGTTCAGGTACCCGAGTGTTACAAACTGCTGTAGACTTTCGTATAGACTGAGACCTGGTCAACTGCCTCTCCGCTACGGCAGAGCGGCCTAGTGGGTCCAAGTACCCTGTGACCCTGTGACAATCCTTCTATGGGAAACTGCAAAGGCAGTACTTAGAGGTAAAATTATAGCATATACAATAAGAACTAAAAACGCCCAAACAGCTAAATATATGAACCTGAGCAATTTATACAAACAAAAGATTGTGGAATATAAAATAAACTCAACTATAGAGAATAAGAGCAAGATTTTGAAATATAAGACCATGTTCGAACATCATTTAGAAATGAAAGAAATAAATAACAAATCAAAAAGAGAAAAAAGGCTCTTCTTTGGGGTTATAAATTGGGGAAATTACTTTCAAATTTGATAAAAACAAGGGATGGTACAGGTCATATAGGGGCTTTAAAAAATGAAAAAGGAGAGAAAGTAACACATATGAAAGGAATATATCAAATCATCACAGATTATTATAAGACATGATATGAAGGCAAAGGGGTGTCCATGGATAATATAAATCCATATCTCGAGAACATAGAGATGCCTCTAATAAAACAAGTTCAATTTGACCAATTACAAGCCCCAATAACAAAAGAGGAGGTATACGAGACAATAAAAAAATCACCAAAACAAAAGGCTCCAGGACCAGATGGGTATACTTCAGAGTTCTTTAAATTATAAGTTTTGTAAGATGGGAGATATTTTGATGTAAGTGTACAATAAACTTTTTAAAGATGCAGATAGAATGGAAACCGGAAATACAGCTTATATAAAGGTGATCCCCAAAGGGAAAGGTGACTCATTATATACGGCCTCATACAGGCCAATATCACTACTTAATGTGGATGCCAAGATGTATTCAAGAATATTAGCAGATAGACTGGCAGCGGTCCTTCCTGGTATCATCCATGACTCAAAATGGATTTATAAAAGAAAGAAATATAAGAAAGGTACTTGGGGTTCTTGATTGGGACAGGACCAGTCCATCTTCAATGAAAAATGCGGCAATAATATATTTTCACGCGGAGAAAGCATTTGACAGTGTGGTCTGGCCCTGGCTCAGCAAAGTGATGGAAAGGATAGAGATAAAGGGTTCTTTTTTAGCAGCAATTAATGCTATGTATCACCATCCATATGCACAAGTAGTTACACAAGGAGTTATATCAGAAAAATTTAGATTGTATCGTGGCACAAGGCAGGGATGCCCTTTATCACCATTATTATTCAATATAGCTATTGAACCTCTAGCGAGATACACTACCGTTCAAAAGTTTGGTGTCACCCACACAATTTTGTGTTTTCCATGAAAACTCACACTTATATTTATAAAATGAGTTGCAAAATGACTAGAAAATATAGTTAAGACATTGACAAGGTTAGAAATAATGATTTTTATTTCAAATAATAATTTTCTCCTTCAAACTTTGCTTTTGTCAAAGAATACTCCATTTGCAGCAATTACAGCATTGCAGACCTTTGGCATTCTAGCTGTTAATTTGCTGTGGTAATCAGGAGAAATTTCACCCCATGCTTCCAGAAGCCCCTCCCACAAGTTGGATTGGCTTGATGGGCACTTCTTGCGTACCATATGGTCAAGCTGCTCCCACAACAGCTCTATGGGGTTGAGATCTGGTGACTGTGCTGGCCACTCCATTACAGATAGAATACCAGCTGCCTGCTTCTTTCCTAAATAGTTCTTGCATAATTTGGAGGTGTGCTTTGGGTCATTGTCCTGTTGTAGGATGAAATTGGCTCCAATCAAGCGCTGTCCACAGAGTATGGCATGGCGTTGCAAAATGGAGTGATAGCCTTCCTTATTCAAAATCCCTTTTACCTTGTACAAATCTCCTACTTTACTAGCACCAAAGCAACCCCAGACCATCTTATTACCTCCACAATGCTTGACAGACGGCGTCAGGCACTCTTCCAGCATCTTTTCAGTTGTTCTGCGTCTCATAAATGTTCTTCTGTGTGATCCAAACAGCTCAAACTTCAATTCGTCTGTCTATAACACTTTTTTCCAATCTTCCTTTGTCCAATGTCTGTGTGCTTTTGCCCATATTAATATTTTCCTATTATTAGCTAGTCTCAGATATGGCTTTTTCTTTGCCACTCAGCCCTGAAGGCCAGCATCCCGGAGTCGCCTTTTCACTGTAGACGTTGACACTGGCGTTTTGCGGGTACTATTTAATGAAGCTGCCAGTTGAGGACCTGTGAGGCATCTATTTCTCAAACTAGAGACTCTAATGTACTTGTCTTGTTGCTCAGTTGTGCAGCGGGGCCTCCCACTTCTCTTTCTACTCTGGTTAGAGCCTGTTTGTGCTGTCCTCTGAAGGGAGTAGTACACACCGTTATATGAAATCTTCAGTTTCTTGGCAATTTCGCGCATGGAATAGCCTTCATTTCTAAGAACAAGAATAGACTGTCGAGTTTCACATGAAAGCTCCCTTTTTCTAGCCATTTTGAGAGTTTAATCAAACCCACAAATGTAATGCTCCAGATTCTCAACTAGCTCAAAGGAAGGTCAGTTTTATAGCTCCTCTAAACAGCAAAACTGTTTACAGCGGTGCTAACATAATTGCACAAGGGTTTTCAAGTGTTTTCTAATCATCCATTAGCCTTCTAACACAGTTAGCAAACACAATGTACCATTAGAACACTGGAGTAATGGTTGCTGGAAATGGGCCTCTATACACTTATGTAGATATTGCATTAAAAACCAGACGTTTGCAGCTAGAATAGTCATTTAGCACATTAACAATGTATAGAGTGTATTTCTAATTAATTTAATGTTATCTTCATTGAAAAAAACTGTGCTTTTCTTGCAAAAATAAGGAAATTTCTAAGTGACCCTAAACTTTTGAACGGTAGTGTATGTATCACAGTCTTCATGTATAGATGGTATAAGAGTTTGGGAAGAGGAAGTTAAAATAGCTCTATTTGCGGATGATTTGATTTTGTTTGTACATAATATAAAACAGCAAATAGGGAAAATATTAGTAACACTGCACGAGTTTGAAAATTTGGCGGGTTATAAAATTAATAGCACAAAATCTGAGGTTTTATTGCTGGATAAAAAGATGGATGTGGGATGGAATCGAGAGATTGGATTGAATATTGTAAAAGACAAGATCAAATATTTGGGGATCTATATTGGGAGAGACATACATGATATTTACAGGATGAATTTTGTGTCGGTACTGGATGATTCCAAAAGGGAACTCATTTTTTGGAAGGATTTGACATTATCATTATATGGTAGGAAGAATCTAATAAAAATGGTGATCTTCCCTAGATTATTATATAAGCTCCAAATGATTCCACTCTTATTGAAACATAATGACATAAATAATATCAACAAAGCCTTTCAGAAATTTATGTGGAGACATAAAAAATCCCGTATGTCTATGAAGAATCTACAAAAATATATTAGAGAAGGAGGGATATCCTTCCCGGACATCAGGGCATATAATATTGCTTGTATTGCAAGATATGTTATAGAGTGGATAAATGATAATAATAAATTTGTTAACTCTAAAATCGAAAAACAATTAACAGTATCAAACTCCTTGCGGACATATCTCCATCAAACATCGGGTGGGGGTCCCTTGAGGACAGGATCTTCGGTTTTGTTGAGAGACTCTAAAACAGTATGGAGTTTGCTGAGCAAAAGCTTTGATTTATCTTACAGCTTTTCAGGGTTTTTGAACATTAATAATAATAATAATAATAATAATCTTTATTTATATAGCGCCAACATATTACGTAGCACTTTACAATTTAGAGGGAACATGAAACAAACAATATCAGACATTACATAGTGACAAAGTTCATTTACAATTCAAACCTGAGGAGTGAGGACCCTGCTCGCAAGAGCTTACAATCTATGAGGAAATAAAGGAGACACAAAGTGTAACAGTGTTTGTTCTGTACAATAGTCCAGCCATTTTTATACACATAAAGCTGCATGAGCCGGTCACCAGCCAATATCCGTGTATGACGGACATGAAGAGAAGGCGTGTGAGGGAATCTTATTCTGTTGACTAATCTAAAAGGAGGGCCATGGAAAGGAGTCAGATTATGAAATGTTATAGGCCTGTCTAAATAGATGTGTTTTCAGGGCACGTTTAAAACTGTGGATATTGGGAATTAATCTGATTGTCTGGGGTAGCACATTCCAGAGGACTGGTGCAGCACGAGAAAAATCTTGGAGACGGGAGTGGGAGGTTCAGATTATGGAGGATTTTAATCTAAGGTCGTTGGCAGAACGTAGAGCCCGAGTAGGGTGGTAGACAGAGATGAGGGAGGAGATGTAATGAGGTGCAGCACTGTGGAGAGCTT
The DNA here is from genome assembly GCF_050947455.1 of Rhinoderma darwinii. Lineage (NCBI taxonomy): Eukaryota > Metazoa > Chordata > Amphibia > Anura > Rhinodermatidae > Rhinoderma > Rhinoderma darwinii. Next base: position 130,131,298 of record NC_134690.1, on the reverse strand, counting down.
TGTGGGTGAGAGTAATAAGTTTGAATTTTATTCTGAAGGGGATGGGCAACCAGTGCAGTGACTGGCAGAGGGTAGAGGCATTGGTGTAGCGGTTGGTCATAAATATGAGCCTGACTGCTGCATTAAGGATAGATTGGAGAGGGGAGAGTTTGGTGAGGGGAAGACCGACTAGTAATGAGTTACAGTAGTAAGACAAGAGTGAATCAGAGCAACAATGAGAGTTTTGGCGGTTTCCTCCGTAAGAAAAGAGCGGATTCTGGAGATGTTTTTGAGGTGAAAATGACAGGAGCATGAAAGTGATTGAATGTGAGGAGTAAAGGAAATATCTGAGTCAAAAATAACCCTGAGACAGCGGGCGTGCTGCTTAGGAGTTATGATAGTGCCAAACACAGAGATGGAGATATCAGGTTTAGGGAGGTTAGTAGGTGGTGGGAACACAAGGAGCTCAGTTTTAGAAAGATTCCGTTTCAGATAGAGAGAGGACATGGTGTTAGAGACAGCAGACAGACAATCACTGGTGTTATGTATTAGAGCAGGGGTGATGTCACGGGAATAGGCATATAATTCGGTGTCATCAGCGTAGAGATGGTACTGGAAGCCAAATCTGCTGATGGTTTGTCCAATAGGAGCTGTGTAGAGAGAAAAGAGAAGCGGACCTAGGACTGATCCCTGAGGAACCCCGATAGCAAGGGGAAAAGGAGAAGAAGTGGAACCAGCAAATGACACACTGAACGAGCGGTCAGAGAGATAGGCGGAAAACCAAGACAGAGCAGCGTCCTTGAGGCCAATAGAGTGGAGAATGTTAAGTAGGAGTTTGTGGTCTACAGTGTCAAAGGCTGCAGAGAGATGCAGAAGAATCAGGAGAGAGGATTTGCCGTTAGATTTAGCCGCCAAGAGATCATTTGAGACTTTAGTAAGGGCAGTTTCTGTGGAGTGTAGAGTGCGGAAACCAAATTGTAAGGGGTCTAGAATGGAGTTAGCAGAGACATAGCGGATAAGGCGAGAGTAGACCAAGCGTTCCAGGAGTTTGGAGATGAAGGGCAGATTAGAGACTGGTCGGTAGTTAGCAGCGCTGGATGGGTCAAGAGTTGTTTTTTTCAGTAATGGGTTTATAATGGCATGTTTAAAAGAGGAGGGAAAGATACCAGAGGAAAGAAAGAGGTTAAATATTTTAGTCAGGTGACCAGTGACAGCTGGGGAGAGGGACTGGAGGAGGTGTGAGGGGATAGGATCACTAGGACAGGTAGTAGGACGAGAAGAAGAGAGGAGCCTGGAGACTTCTTCTTCTGTTATTGGATCAAATGCTGAGAGTGAAGAAGAGAGAGTGCAGGAGGGAAGGGGAACGATGTTACTAGGGGATTGGGAGATAATATCATGGAGGATGATGTCAATTTTAACTTTAAAATAAGGCCAGGTCTTCAGCACTGAGATCTGTGATTGGCGTCTGCACTTTAGGACTAAGGAGGGAGTGAAAAGTATCAAAGAGGTGTTTTGGTTTATTAGATAGTGTGGAGATGAGAGAGGTGAAATAGACTTGTTTGGCTCGGTGAAGGGCAGAGTTGTAAGTTCTCAGTATAAATTTGTAATGGAGGAAATCTGCATCCAAATGTGATTTTCTCCACAGTCGTTCGGCACATCTCAAGCAGCGCTGAAGAAAGGATTGGGGTGTGTGCTAGGGTTGTCGTCGTGGTTCGGAGTGTAGGGGGGCTGCTTCATCCAATGCATTCTTGAGAGTGTTATTGTAAAGTTTGGCAGCCAGATTGGGACAGGAGAAGGAAGAGATAGGGGACAATGAGGACTGTAGACTGTCTATGAGTTTATGAGTGTTAATAGCATGTAGATTTCTGTATGTCTGATACGTAGGGATGACCTGAGAAGGCAGAGAATATTTAATAGTAAAGGAGAGAAGGTTGTGGTCAGAAAGCGGGAGAGGAGAGTTAATAAAGTCAGAAACTGAGCAGAGACGGAAGAAGACCAGGTCAAGTGAATGCCCGTCCTCATGTGTAGGAGAGTTAGTAAGTTGTGACAGACCTAGGGACGAGGTTAAAGAGAAACTGGGAGGCAGATGGAGTGATTGGGTTATCATTGGGGATGTTGAAGTCACCCATGATGAGAGTGGGTGTTTCAGAGGATAGAAATTGCGGAAGCCAGGCAGCAAAATGATCCAGGAATTGGCGGGGTGAGCCAGGGAGGCGGTAGACAACTGCCACTCGGAGGGAAAAAGGATGAAAGAGTCTGAGGGTGTGGTCTTCAAAAGAGGGGAATGTGAGTGAGGGGACTGGGGGAATGACCTGGAAATAAGTATACCTACTCCTCCACCCTGCCAGTTCTCAGGTCTGGGGGCATGAGAGAACTGGAGACCACCATAAGATAGAGCAGCAGGGGAAGCAGTGTCAGACGCGTGTAGCCATGTTTCTGTAAGAGCCAGGAGGTTGAGAGAGTTAGAAAGGAATAAGTCATGAATAAAGGTGACTTTGTTGCACACGGACCGAGAATTCCAGAGAGCACAGTTAAAAGAGACAGGAGAAGAAGTACAAGGAATGGTAAGAAGATTTGCAAGGTTTCTATGTGTGGCAGGTAAGTGGTTGAGCTTGGCAGAAGAAAAGGGAGGACCATGGTTGGGAGAGATGTCCCCTGCAGCTAGTAGCAGGAGAATGGAGAGAGACAGTAGATGGTTCTGTTATTTATGAGAGCGTTTTTTATGTTGGGCAGTGGGATGAGATGGGTTAAGTTGACTGAGGAAAGTGAATAGTGCATGGGAGCTGTACATGGGCGAGTCAAGGAGAGAGGGACTGATGTGGACACATTTTTTCCCGAGGCCTAAATGGGCGATAGGATTGTAAACCAAAAGCAGCTATAATGATGAGTGCGGTAGTGAACATGTTTGTTTGTATTTTGTTTGTAAACAGATAGAATCTTGAATCTAATAATTAGAATATGTACTAGTTTGTTGGGTTTTGCAGCTTACCTGTCACTTACCCTGTCCAACTGCCATGTATAACTGCCAGTGTGAAGGATGGAGTGGACAGAAGTTAATGTTTATAATAATTTTCTTTCTTTAATAAAATATAGACTATAGAGTTGTGTACATAATTGTGATGAAGCAATAGTAGGATTAGATAAGTATACATGGCAAGATGGCCCCTGAACAGGGACTACGCACTAATAAAATAACAAGTCACTTCCTGGTATGAACGAACTATGAACTAGGAAGACATATCTAAAGGACCAGATAAGGGTGAACCTATCCATGGATGACACAAGTATCAAGAGGCTTACAGTGATACGTGCTTTTATAAAAGTGTGATAACATGTACCCACCCCCAGGAGAAAGGGGATATATAGAACAAATGTGTCTAATAAAGCAGTGACGCCTGATGCTGAGTGAGGAGCTTTGTACCAGACTCTGTGTGGTGTGATTCCTTTCGTACGAACTCAGCGTATTATCCCTGCCGGTTGAGACTGATTAGTACCCGAACATTTTGGCGCTCGACGTGGGGCCACACTCGAGGGATAAGCCGTGTCCGTGATCGACGACCCCCAGACGCCTCAACATCGAATCACCAGCCACGCTCCCAGGAAGTCTGATCAGCTTCAAATAAAACACGGTAAGGTTAAGTTCATGTTTATGAATATTGGCTCTTATCCGTGTGGGAGAGTGAGCAGGTGATAAGATACCGAGGTATTTGGAGTCGATCCCGGCCACACTCTCAGCGACAGAGAGTTAACCCGCTGTGTGGTTCCAAGAATCATAGTATAGATAGTCGCGTCTCGCCGGCATAGGTGATAAGTATAAGTGTAATAATTTAATTCGTCGCAGGGTATAGGTTGATACCATTAAGTCGACAGAGACAAATAGTCGCAGGGTATAGGTTGATACCATTAAGACGACAGGTGTAAGTGTAATAATTTAATTGGTCGCAGGGTATAGGTTGATACCATTAAGACGACAGGTGTAAGTGTAATAATTTAATTGGTCGCAGGGTATAGGTTGATACCATTAAGACGACAGAGACAGACAGTCAGTTATAATTGTGTTAAAAAAAAATAAAAAAAAAATTGTGTTTTGTGTTCAGAAACATCGAGAATAAGGTTTCATTCTCAGGACGGTGTTAAATATAGAACAGTATGTTTAATGTGTTTAAAACAAAGAGACAGGCAAAGGAATGTGGTTCATTAACCGCAAAAGAGATAGTAGAAAAAAGAGAAGGCAAGAAGAATGTAGAAAATAGTAAGAAAGTTATGCACATAGGTGGCATATTTATAGATGGAAGAATGGGCTGCAGCTCTTAGGGAAAACAAGGGAAGATTAAGTGACGAAGGAAAGTTAGATGAAGCATTAGCTTGGCAAAGAACAGCCATAGCCATAACTAAAGACAAGTTTACTGAGCAAGAAATACGAGACAGAAAGGGTAAAATCATCAAATATGTGTATTACAAAGAACGTGTCCAGCCACCGCCCTATAATGGCGACGGTGGAATTCTAACTTCGTGGGAGTGTCCCAGTTGTGGTTAACAGAACCCGCCCCAAGTTGAATATTGTGTATCATGTCACTTTCCACGCCCCGATCCTCCCATATATGCCACGCCTTCGGCACCACTCCCCGCCCCAGGAGGCCATCTTGGTACACCTAAACCTGTTGTTCCGTTATATCCGGTACTCACACAAGAAGGTGGATTTTATAAGCCCCCTCCGTAGGATGTGGCCACGCCCGGCCCAACCAAATCAGTATGAAATAATCACCTTGTTAATTTTGTCATTTGTAGTGTTTTTTCTATTTACAGAAGTTCCAGTTTTAGTTCACTGATGAAACAACACGTCATCATAATATAGAGATGGTGGCCGTCAGATTGTACGGTTAAACATTAACGTAGATAATTCCTGTACAATGGTGTGATAAATGATTGCAGATACGTATGTTGTTTTGCCGGCATTGAAAGTGTTAAGATTGTGAGAAGCTGCGAGTTTGTGACCTCCCTCCCCCCTAAAGTGTGCTGTGTTTGAGAGGAGGAGGAGGGGGGCTGACTGGGTGCAGTCTGCAGGGCTGATGAGACCAAGGGATTTCAATATGCACTGCTGAGATATATATATATGTAATGTCTACAAACCTAAATACATTTCTTCTCTTTTGCGCAAGCGCTGTTGGTTATAAAAGTTACGATATTTATGTGTTATGATGTGATCAGATTTCATGTGTTTTGATGTTAATTCAGATGTATTAAACTACAGATACTGTGAGACACGGGGTTTTGAAAATGTATGTGCCCCCCACCGTTATACTGTTTATTGGTTTGCAGTAATTAATGTTATCAGAGATAATATTTTCTGTTTTATTGAATAACTAACTACAATTGTTTTGTTTTTGATTTCACACATGAGTTATGTCATGGTAAAGATCAAATGTTTGTCAGGAAAAAGTCATTTTTGTTTCAGGCTGTTGTACATTACAAGGGGTTAAATTAGTGTTATGTTGAGATGTAGTTGTGAACTCTGCTACATCACTCTCGCAGAGTCCACAAAGGGGGGAAGGGTGAAGGAACTGATCAGGTACAATTTTGGTTTATGTGTAAGAGACCATCCCCCTCCAGCAAAGTTACACAGGAGGCGAGGTGACATCACTCACACGAGTCTTTATGGATTTAGATGAGGGAGAAGGCAAAACAAAACTTGTCTGGACATTGTTAATTTGATGTAAAGTTTTTGGGAATGTTTTATTTTTATTTGTTTTTGTATTAATCAAGTATTTGCAGAACCTGATAAAAGTGAGATTCTCAAAGTATTCTGGATTATCAGCTGAATGAGGAGGAGTTGTGTTTGGTAGCGGCTTGTGACACCAATCCATGGAGTACCTCTACGCAAGCATATACTTTGTACTGTACTGAACAAAATGGACATGACACTGCGGTTCTCACACAAAGTCATGGACCACAGCAGAGCCCGATAGTATATTATTCAGCTAGACTAGACCCTGTGGCCCGAGGTTCCCCATCATGTGTGAGAGCTATCATTGCTGTAAATTCAATGTTAAACAAGGCCTCAGATTTGGTCCTGGCATTTCCACCACATGATATATATATTACTGCTATTCTAACTCAAGTACAACCTAAGCATTTGTCCACTGCAAGACATTTGAGATTAACCTGTGCGCTTCTTCTCCCTGAGCAGGTTACTTTACACCGCTGTACTACATTGAACCCAGCTACCTTACTGCCTTTGGAGCAAGGGGGGAGAAGACGTAGGTAAAGTATGGTCACAATTTTTGTCTGAAACTGATGAACATGATTGTATGGCCCTTATGGCCCAGGAAACAGTGGGCTTCGCACATGTAAAAGATACCCCACTCCAAAACCCAGACCTAAATACTCTTTGTGGATGGTTCAAGGTATTTTGTAGAAGGATCTTTTCTTACAGGATATGCAGTAACCACCGAAGATGTAGTCCTAGAAGCAGCCTCCTTACCAGCGTCCCGCTCAGCACAAGAAGCGGAGCTTAAGGCCCTGGCAGCAGCATGCCAACATGCAGAAGGAACAGACAGCAAATATATACACTGACTCTCGATATGCATTTGGGATTGCACACGATTATGGCCCCATATGGAGGGCAAGACAATTTTTGACCTCTGCAGGTACACCTGTAAAGAATGCAGACTTTGTAAAATATTTGATGGCGACCCTGATGTTACCCACAGAAGTAGCAGTAGTAAAGATAAAAGCTCACACTAAGGTGAGTTCACCAGAGACAAAAGGAAATGCCCTGGCAGACGAAGCGGCAAAGCAAGCAGCACAGAAGCTACCCGTGTTAGCAGCCGTATGTCAGATAAAAGATCCAGAGGAAACAAGACCAGCTGTAAGCCCGGAACTACGGCAAAAAACTTCAAGGACAAGCAACAAAAGAAGAAAAAGACAAGTGGACGGCCCAAGGAGCAACGCTACGAAAAGATGGCCTCTGGCAATGCCAGAATAAACTGTGCCTGCCTAAGACAATGTTCCCAATGATGGCCCAGATAACACATGGAGAGACACACCAATAAAAAACGGCAATGATGGACTTGGTAAACAAGGTGTGGTATGCCCCAGGGTTTAGTGTGATGGCCAGCAGTTTTACACAAGGATGCATGATCTGTGCAACACATAATATTGGAAGAACTGTAAAAGTACCACAGAAGCACACACCCAGACCTATATATCCGTTCCAGAGACTGCAGATAGACTATATTCAACTACCCAAAGTTGGTACCTAGGAGTATGTGCTTGTTTGTATTGATCTCTTTTCAGGATGGCCAGAAGCTTTTCCAGTAACCAAAGCTACAGCCGTAGCCACAGCAAAGAAACTGATCAACGAGGTGGTGTGCAGATATGGAGTTCCAGAGATGATCGAGAGCGACAGAGGAACTCATTTTACGGGTGAAATCATGAACCATGTGTTGTCAGCTCTAGGCATAAGTCAAGCCCTACATACACCATACCATCCACAAAGCAGTGGGAAGGTTGAGAGACTAAATGGGACTCTCAAATTGAAAATCCAAAAAGCAATGGTAGAAAACGGGAAACCATGGACCGAGTGTCTACCATTAGCCTTGTTCTCAGTAAGATACACGCCCACAAAAAGAACAGGTCTCAGCCCATATGAGATCTTATTTGGGTCGGCTCCCAGATTAGGATGTTATTTTCCACAGGTGCTCCAAATGCAGTATGGTAGACTAACAGATTATGTATCAACGCTTGACAAACAATTGACCAAGGTGCATGCACAAGTATTTGCTTCCATTCCAGGTCCTGATTCAGTTGACGTATAAGCTAGAACCAGGAGATTGGGTCATTGTCAAAAGACACGTGAGAAAGAGCCTTGAGCCACGGTTTGATGGTCCTTTTCAAGTTTTGCTCGTTACAAGCACCTCAGTGAAGCTCGAAGGAAAGGCAAGCTGGATTCACGCCAGTCATTGTAAAAAGGTTCTTCAGCCAGAAGAATGAAGATCTTTGCGGTTGTTGCGGCGGTTGTTGCGTGTGCTCTTATACAAAAAGGCAGAACTGCTACTCCTGTACACGTAATCAGTACAGAATCACTGGAACAGTTCAGGACAGGGTGGGCGAATGCCACAGTGGATAGAAAGGAGGGTAACTACACATGTAAGGCCAATGCCCCGTGTTATACTACAAATGTGACTACAACCGAAGGGACTTGGAAAAAAGGACCACATGGAGGGACTGTGTACCTTCACATAGACAAAACAGCCAACATTAGCATACAAGAAGAGACGCCGGGGCTGTGGTTTTGTTGTTATGAACCAGATTTACAGTATCGACAGAAATATACAACCAGTAAAAATAGAAACGAAATGATAAATAAGACTTATGAAAGATGCAACAAGGAGAGGCTCAACTCTACGATTGTAATAAAAGAAACTGATGGGATGATATTATGTATGAATAATAGCCAAATAAGAAATAGAAGATATTTTGTATTCTTGATAACAATTTTAAGAGATATTTAGGAGTATTGAATGGTATACAGTTAGAAACCCAAGAGACCATCTCTCAAAATAGTCACATATTTACAAGGGAAAAAAAGAGATCTGAAAGGAAGTTTTGACCCCCATGTGTATATAGATGCTATAGGAGTCCCAAGGGGGGTCCCAGATGAATTCAAGGCCCGGGATCAGGTAGCAGCTGGATTTGAATCATTAATCCCTATGATCACAGCTAACAAAAATGTAGATTGGATAAATTATATCTATTACAACCAGCAACGGTTTGTTAACTATACTAGGGACGCTTTACAAGGTCTAGCTGACCAGTTAGGACCCACATCTACTATGACTTTCCAGAACCGTATGGCCCTTGATATGATACTAGCAGAAAAAGGAGGCGTTTGTGCCATGATAGGTACTACCTGTTGTACTTTTATTCCAGATAACACAGGACCAAACGGCAAAGTAACCATGGCAATCAAACAGATTGTTTCTTTATCCGAGGAATTAAAACGAAATTCAGGTTTCACAGACCCATGGGATCAGTATTTCTCATGGTTAACCGGATGGCAGAAAATTCTGGCCCAAATTGGGATTGTAATCTTAATCTTTCTAGTGCTTTTCGCAGTTATTGCTTGTTGTGTATTACCATGTATGAAGAAATTAATGACTAAAACTATAACTGAAGTAACTCCCACTTTTATGTTTTCTTCAGAAATTGAAGGACTTTTACCAACTCCATCCATGAGAACAACCACCCTTTATCGAGACTATTGTTCTGAAGATGAATAGATAGTGTAGGGTGTGCACCGACTCTTTAAGTCCAGCTACAAAGGGGGGTCTCCTAATAGGGGAGGCTCGTCTCAAACTGGTGAAAAAATCCTTTTACTCCCCTTTCCCAGAGCACGGACACACTTAGGTTAAGAAATGAAGAAAATAATGATAAAAGGGGGGACTGTGAAGGATGGAGTGGACAGAAGTTAATGTTTATAATAATTTTCTTTCTTTAATAAAATATAGACTATAGAGTTGTGTACATAATTGTGATGAAGCAATAGTAGGATTAGATAAGTATACATGGCAAGATGGCCCCTGAACAGGGACTACGCACTAATAAAATAACAAGTCACTTCCTGGTATGAACGAACTATGAACTAGGAAGACATATCTAAAGGACCAGATAAGGGTGAACCTATCCATGGATGACACAAGTATCAAGAGGCTTACAGTGATACGTGCTTTTATAAAAGTGTGATAACATGTACCCACCCCCAGGAGAAAGGGGATATATAGAACAAATGTGTCTAATAAAGCAGTGACGCCTGATGCTGAGTGAGGAGCTTTGTACCAGACTCTGTGTGGTGTGATTCCTTTCGTACGAACTCAGCGTATTATCCCTGCCGGTTGAGACTGATTAGTACCCGAACACCAGGACACTTTGACAGTATGACACTTAGACAGAGATGACTTCTGCCTTCATGCCCCCATTAGGGAATATTTAAAATCTAAAGGATATCAGAATAATATAGAATGGACAAAAAGATGATAAGCTAACCATCTTTCTGATCTATTTCACTTAATGACACTTTCAGTGGAAAAAGTTATTCTATCAGAATGGGTATCAATGCACATTCCGTCATTTCTGCAGGTTAAGAGATTATGGAAGAAAATATTATATTGGCAGTGGATCGACAAAAATAAATCAAAAAGATAGAACAATCCAGCTGGATGGAAAACAAAATGGGAGCCAATTGTTAATAGAATATTATCTAGAGCAGAGTTTAAAGAGATGTACATAAATTAAAATAAAAAGGAAGGAAAGAGGATGAGCACGGAACATGGATAGGTGGGAGGTGGGTAAAGTATATTTGAAATATCATTTTTGTCAATATAAATGTATGTTTATACAAAATTCCACCTGCGAGTGGATAATGTTTTTTTTTATATAGATGAAAAACCAAATAAAGAATTTATAAAAAAAAAAAAAGTGACATTACCACTTTACAAAGCATTAGTGCGGCCTCACCTAGAATATGCAGTTCAGTTCTGGGCTCCTGTTCATAGAAAGGATGCCCTGGAGTTGGAAAAAGTACAAAGACAATCAATAAAGCTAATAAGGGGCGTGGAGAATCTAAGTTATGAGGAAAGATTAAAATAATTAATGTCAACATGTAGAAGAATAGACAGCACGGCACTCACCACTTGCAAAAAAAGGTTTCTTTTTATTCTATGTTGAGGCAAGCATAACACGGGATTTGTAGACAATGGAGCCTCAACACAGAATAAAAATAAACCTTTTTTTTGCAAGCGGTGAAAGCCGTGCTGTCTATTCTTCTACATGTTGACATTTGCTAAAGTCTTACTTTTATATGCACTGAGCACCGCTACAAAAAGGTTGTTGAACCACAAGTCCCAGTAAGTACAGGAACCTTCTACATGTTGCACATTAAAATAATTAAATCTATCTAGCCTTGAAAAAAGACGACTAAGGGGGGACATGATTAACTTATATAAATATATTAATGGCACACCCAAAAAATATGGTGAAATCCTGTTCCATGTAAAACCCCCTCAAAAAACAAGGGGGCACTCCCTCCGTCCGGAGAAAAAAAGGTTCAACCTGCAGAGGCGACAAGTCTTCTTTACTGTGAGAACTGTGAATCTATGGAATAGCCTACCGCAGATGCTGGTCACAGCAGGGACAGTAGATGGCTTTAAAAAAGGCTTAGATAATTTCCTGGAACAAAAAAATATAAGCTCTTATATGTGTAGAAAATGTTCCCTTCCATTTTCCCATCCCTTGGTTGAATTTGATGGACATGTGTCTTTTTTCAACCGTACTAACTATGTAACGATATGTAACATGCACTTCTTTTTCACAGCCGTTACTTTACGCGTCCATTATTCAAAACGGCCTCGTAAAAAAATGGTCCGTCGAAACAGAACGCCGTTTTTCCCATTGCAGTCAATGGGCAGATGTTTGTAGGTGTTCTGCTTCCGATTTTTCAGCCGTTTTTTGTCCGTTTATGGCCCGAATTACGGCTGAAAATAAGCCGTGTGAACATACCCTAATAGTTGACTCATAAAGTCATTGTTTAAAAAGTTATTGCTAAAGGAAACCACATGGCTCAGTATTTAGAATAGGGAATTATAGGATGTAAGCCATGAGAAGACGATGTAAAAAAGTATAACTAAGGATTTTTTCCCATTTGTCCGAAGTCAGGGTCAACATATTTGCTTCATTGCTTTGCATTAATCTGTTGTTGTACCCATTGCTGCATATCTTGCGAGAAAAGATATATAAATTCATCAACTTCTGAAGTGTCATTTTAATAACAGGATATGATTATCAAGGATCCCAAGGATAGACGTAAAACACACACAAATCTGGTGGCAATGTTGGAATAGGTGACTCAGCTATCATATACAGATTAACTTCCACTCAAATGGCAGATCCCACAGTTTAATTGGGCAGTCCAGGTCTAGAAAAAAAGTGTTTGCTTTTTGTCCAGAAACAGACCCACATCTGACCATGGGCTGTGACTGTAAGGGCATGTTTACACGGCTTATTTTTGGCCGTTTTTCGAGCCAAAAACTCCCGAAAAATGGCCGAAAAATCGGAAGCAGAACGCCTCCAAACATCTGCCCATTGATTGCAATGGGAAAAACGGCGTTCTGTTCTGTCGGGCCGTTTTTTTTACGCAGCTGTTTTGAAAAACGGCCGCCAAAAAGAAGTGTAGGTCACTTCTTTGGACGTTTTTGGAGCCGTTTTTCATTGACTCTATAGAAAACAGCTCCAAATACGGCCGTAAAAACGGTGCGAAAAACAGCGAAAATCGCGAGTGGCTTAAAAAAAGTCTGAAAAATCAAAAGCTGTTTTCCCTTGAAAACAACTCCGTATTTTCAGACGTTTTTGAGTTTGCGTGTGAACATACCCTAAGGGTATGCTCACACGCTCAAGTAAAAACGGCTGTAAAATACAGAGCTGTTTTCGAGGGAAAACAGCTTATGTTTTTCAGCCATTTTTAAAGCATCATACATTTTTTGGAGGCGTTTTTGGAGCTGCGTACTAAAACGCCCCGTCTGAACGAAATGCCATTTTTGCCATTGAAATATATGGGCAGATGTTTGGAAGCGTTCAGCTTCTGTTTTTTCAGATGTTTTTCGAGGCGTTTACGTGTGTGAACATAGCCTTATTGCCACTCATCCCCATTTAAGTGAATGAGGCTGATACAACTCATGGAAAAGTGTGGTACTATTTCTGGACAAAAGCACATCCTGGACATCCCTTTGTGTTGAGATAAGCTAATTAGTCTTACATTACCAAAACAATTGTAATGTACAGGTATTTCATACTTATTTAATATATCTTCTGCATTTATGTTGCTTGGAAAACAATATAAAAAGTTTCTTTGTGAAAACAATAATTGTTAGATTCATAATTTAAACTTTTATTATTTTCTCTGTAATATAAAATGTACAAAACGTTATGTAATTTAAAGTGTTACCAAAAAATTTACAATTTCTCCTAAGAAGTCCAAGGGATCATAGAGAAATGTTAATTGCAGAGTAAAACAAAAACAATTGATTGTCTTTAAAGGAACAGTGTCATCACAAATAATTTGTTTATATGTTAAAGATGTTAGTGCCTTAATATAAACGTTTATTAACATTTGTGTGTTTGTGTTTTACTGTTTCTTATTTTCACACTTTTTCTTCCCTATGGGGGCTGCCATTTTTTGTTCCATTTCTGTGTGTGTCGATTAACGACACACACAGACATGGAATACGGCAGCCACAGTCCCATAGGGACTGCGAACGGCTCCCGTCCCATTGACTGCCGTGTACGGCGTCTGTGTGGGAACTGCGCATGCGCCGCTCCCACACAGTCCTATTCGAAATTGGCGCCGTCCGGCGCCATTTTCCTGTGGACCGGAAGTCGCGGCTGGACAGTAATATTACTACTTCCGGTCGCGGCTTCCGGACAAGTGCACATGGAACAGCGGCAGCAAAGGGAGCGGACGGGCCGCGGCAGCAGGAGCAGGTAAGCGATTTCAATGTATGTTAGTGTTTGTGTGTGTTTACTACTGCATGTAAACCTACTACACTGTGGGTTACCTCAAAAAATGGCGACACACAGTGTAGGAGGTTAAACCTTTCAAACCCCTCGTTTATCCCGGCACTAGCCAGGATAAAGGAGGGGGGGATGCTGAGAGCTCACTAGAGCGATAGCTTTTAACCCAATGTTGCAATGCTGCAATTTTGGGAACTAGCTCCAAACAGCTCCATCTAGTGACCAAAAATGGGTAGTATTATAAATTTGAAAAAATTTATAATATTTCCTGACTCGCGAAAAAAATAAAAAAAATTTGAACAATGTTTAATCACCCACACACTAAATGTTTAAATTTTTAAAAAAAAACATGTTTTTGGGGCGACACCATGCCTTTAAGGGATTACAATTTGTTATTAGCATATAGCAAAAAAAAGCAAAAAAAAACAAAAAAAACACAAAAAAAAACACAAAAAAAAACCTGTTGACATTTCCACATGAATGCGGCTTCTGAGAATGTAAGACATTGGAATAGGAGATTTCAGATACATATTACAGTTTAGAGAAAGAAACAAACCAAAAAATGGTCATGTACTAGGTTTGGAATACCTTGAGTACAGTACAGAGCACTTTCTGGGTGTGAAAATCTAGCTTGTGATGTCCATTACGGCTGAAATTACGGAGCTGTTTTCAGGCGAAAACAGCTCCTGAATTTCAGACGTAATGGCATGTGCAGGCGTTTTTCGCAGCATCCATTACAGACGTAATTGGAGCTGTTTTTCTATGGAGTCAATGGAAAACGGCTCCAATTACGTCCCAAGAAGTGACATGCACTTCTTTGACGCGGGCATCTTTTTTACGCACCATCTTTTGACAGCGGCGCGTAAAAAAAAGGACCGTCTGCACAGTACATCATAAAACCCGTTCAAATGAATGGGCAGATGTTTGCCGACGCTTTCAAGCAGTATTTTCGGCCGTAATTCCAGACGTAAAACGCCTGAATTACATTCGTAAATAGTGCGTATGAACATACCCTAATAGTAATTCCAATGCTGCCGTGAAAGTATGAAACAAATCTATCATATTGTAGTGTATGGCATTTATTTTATATTGTTGAAGAAATCTTAGTCACCACTTCGGAGGCAGATAATAAGGCTATGTTCATACATGGATACATTGCATAAAAGTGTGCAGCATATCCACCCTGGGCGCCACAGGGAATTCCAGCCAAAAAACCGCACCAAATCGTGGTGCAGTTTTTTCACTGGAATTTCCGATGCGGAAAACTGCTCATAAAAAGAAAACAGTTCATACTTATGTAGCCATGGCGACACGTCACTCTTCCATCCACGTTTTATCCCATGTGACCGCTGCAGCCTATAATTGGCTGCAATGATAAAATGGGATGAAATGTCATCCCAGAAGGCTGGCCTGGACGAAGAAGCACATTTATTTATTTTTTTATCTGCTATTTGTTGCAATGCAACTGACATGCACCGCAACACAGGTCTGAACATTTTTCCGCTTATAATTTACGAGTTTTGTTCAAATCTCATCCACTCTGCTGCTACTGTAATATGCTGCGGATTTTCCGCAACAAAATCCGTTGCTGAAAATCCTCAGTGTTTACCCTACGAGTGACCTTACCCTAATGATGTTTTTCTTTAGAGGCTATGTGGATCTAGGCTATGTAGATATATTGGGAGAGCTGATTAATTTTCGGCTGGATTTGAACACACACAAGCAGATTAATTACTGTGTTTGGGTCTAGAATACATAAAAAAATGTGGCAAATTTTAGTGCAAAAAAAAATGTCACAAAATTATGGGCCAAAATAAGCCAAATCAAAGATGGTTAAGGGCATGACCACACATGGCGGAATTCCTCCGCAACTGTCCGCATCAATGCCGCACCTAATCCGGGTTGCGGATTACGGCTGCGGATCTGCACAAAATGTGCAGAAAATTGATGCGGACTAGCTGCTGCGGACTGCGGGAAAAGTGCTTCCCTTCTCCCTATCAGTGCAGGATAGAGAGAAGGGACAGCACTTTCCCTAGTGAAAGTAAAAGAAATTCATACTTACCGCCCGTTGTCTTTATGACGCGTCCCTCCTTCGGCATCCAGCCCGACCTCCCTGGATGACGCGCCAGTCCATGTGACCGCTGCAGCCTGTGCTTGGCCTGTGATTGGCTGCAGCCGTCACTTACACTGAAACGTCATCCTGGGAGGCCGGACTGGAGACAGAAACAGGGAGTTCTCGGTAAGTACGAACTTCATTTTTTTTTACAGATACATGTATATTGGGATCGGTAGTCACTGTCCCGGGTGCAGAAACAGTTACTGCCGATCGCTTAACTCTTTCAGCACCCTGGACAGTGACTATTTACTGACGTCTCCTAGCAACGCTCCCGTCATTACGGGAGCCCCATTGACTTCCTCAGTCTGGCTGTAGACCTAGAAATACATAGGTCCAGCCAGAATGAAGAAATGTCAAGTAAAAAAAGCAAGACGCATCCGCAGCACACATGACATGTGCATGACAGCTGCGGACTTCATTGCGGAACTTTGAATCTCCATTGAAGTCAATGGAGAAATTCCGCCATGAGTCCGCCACTGCTCCGCAACAGACAGAGCATGCTGCGGACACCAAATTCCGCTCCGCAGCCTATGCTCCGCAGCGGAATTGTACGCATCGTGTAAACGAACACTGCTAAATTAAAGTGAAAGTCAATGTAGAAACGGCTCCGCTGCGGATTAACGCTGCGGAGTGTCCGCAGCGGAATTTAAGTGCAATTCCGCCATGTGTGAACCCGCCCTTAAGGAAAAGTATATAACAGGACATGCAAGACGCGCCAAAATTATGTGATAAATTTGGCACATTTTATGCCTGCTCTAAGTTCACATTGTCAAATTTTTGGGGTAAATCACATGTGACAGATTTGTTGAAGAAATTTCTGTGACTGAAAATCAGTTCCATTCACCTGAATGGGGCTTGAAGAAATCCATGTAACTGCAGCAGAAACAACCCTGTTCAGATGAATGGAGCTGATTTTCAATCGCAGAAATGTCTGCAACAAATCTGCTACGTTTCAACTTAACCTTAGTCAGCATTAGTAAATGGTGGTCACAATGTATTCGGTGGTGTTTTTCTTCGTACTTTTTGTGGGCCCAAAAAAGCTACGGCTAGAGGTCACTTAAAAAGTCTAGAGTAAAATATGAGAATGCCCACAGATATTGCATTTTGGTTTGTGATGTTTTTTCTATCATTTTTGGGGTTTGTGGCGTTTGTTTTTTTTTTGTTTAAATGCAGCTTTCTTTGGGTAGGCTTCTCTGTAGGACTTCGAAATAGCAAGGAAAAACACGTCTAAAATGTTGCAAAATAAAAAATGCCAACAAAATTGCAAGTAAAAAATGGCATTAAAAACACTGGAAAAACATGGGTGAAGGCATTGAGGGACTCTATTAATCCTATGCAGTATTTTAATACAAGCTTAAGCAAAGGATTATTATATTTTAGCTTTCATAAAGATCTCGTCTGTGTAGATGTGACAGTAATCAGTGGCAAAGCTATATGGATCTCAGCAGTCACTATTGTTTCTGGGCCCTGAAGCCGGGGGTCTTATGACCTCCCATACCATGTCTGTCATCAGCTACTGTAGTAATTATGACATATGTAGTTTCCAATAGATAAAGCTACACAAGCAACTGTTACTACAGTAACTCCTGAATATACTTACCCTCCGTGCTCTTGAGTTAAGCCATCTTTAGCTTTGGGCAGAGCACTGGGTCCTGATGCCATTTAGTGTCAGGACGTTGTATGTGCATTGCACATAACATCCTGACGCTGAAAGGTGCCAGGACCCATCTTTGTGCCTGGAGCTAAACAGAACCCGACTCAGGAGCGAGAAGGGCAAGTACATATATATTCTACTGAGCTGCAGTAGCTAAGCCTATCATGTGTGATATTGTTTGCTGTGTCCCTGTATCTAAGCCTATCAAGTGTAATACTGTCTGCTGAGGCCCTGTATCTAACCTTATCATATGTGATACTGTCTGCTGAGGACCTGATTCTTAGCCTATCATGTGTGATGCTGTCTGTTCAGTCGCTGTATCTAATTCTATCCCATAGCAGAGCTACAAGGTTATTTTTTGGGACTTGTGCTTCTGATCTTTTAAGACCATAGCAATGCCCCAGGCTGCTAGTGCTGCATCTCTGAATCACTCAAGAAGGGAAGGTGCACTCCAAGTGGGCCCAAGCTAAACATTTGCACTGGTGTCAATGAGCTTTTAGCTATGTCGCTGCGAGTAATGCTTTATAAATAATGTAACTTTTCATGAAATGTAGTAAATTCTTCAAATGAAACCTTTAAAGAGAACCTTTCATCTGCCCATACATGTGCAGCTTAGTGCAGCATGTAATCGGCAGGGCTGCACAAACCGTGGGGCATTTTTAAAAAAAATTCTACTCTCCTCCGTTATTTAGATACCGGTGCCGTTATATTTGGCGCCCAATATTTAAATAACCCCCTGAACTGTCAATGGGGCGTATAATGGCAAGGAGGCATGTGACATGGCTGTGACACTGTCCAATCAGATACAGACAGTGTTAAAGCAAGAGCTGGAGGAAGGAGACCGTGTGTGCGCGCACGCTCACTCTTCAGCTCTCGGCAGACAAGGACAAGACTGATCTCTCGCGAGAGATCACACAGTCTTGTACTTGTCTGCCGAACTGGCAAAGGGGCGTGTAATGGCAAGGGGGCGTGTCACTTCTACGAACAGTGCAAGAGCTGGAGAGAGGAGAGTGTGTTCGCGTGCACACTCTCACTCTTCAGCTCTAGGCAGACAAGGACAAGACTGATCTCTTGCGAGAGATCACAGTCTTGTACTTGTCTGCCGAATTGGCAAGGGGGAGTGTCACTGCTATGGACATTGCAAGAGCTGGAAAGAGGAGAGCGTGCATGCACTCTCCATAGCAGTGACCCGCCCCCTTACCAGTTCAGCAGACAAGTACAAGGCTGATCTCTCACAAGAGATCAGTCTTGTCCTTGTCTACCAAGCGATGAAGAGTGAGAGCGAGCGCGCGCAGATGCTCTCTTTCTGTGACACTGTTGGTAGTTGATTGGACAGTGTCACAGCCATGTTACACACCCCCTTGCCATTACACGCCCCATTGACAGTTCAGGGGTTATTTAAATAACGGGTGCCAAATATAATGGCACCGATATCTAAATAACAGAGGAGGCTAGAAAGAAAATGTAAAGTGCCCCAGGGTTTGTGCAGCCCTGCCCATTACAAGCTGCACTCAGCTGCAAATGTATGGGCAGGTGAAAGGTTCTCTTTAACCCCTTAAGGATGCAGCCTTGTTTTGGCCTTAAGGCTCAGAGCCCATTTTTGAAATTTGACATATTTCACTTTATGTGGTAATAACGTCGGAATGCTTAAACTTATCCAAGCGATTCTGAGATTCTTTTCTCATGAGAGATTGGGCTTTATGTTAGTGGTAAAATTTGTTCGATATATTCAGTGTTTATTTGTGAAAAACTGCAAAATTTAGAGAAAATGTTGAAAAAATAGCATTTTTCTGAATTTAAATGCATCTGCTTGTAAAACAGATGGTTATACCACACAAAATCGTTACTAGTTCACATTTCCCATATGTCTACTTTTGATTGGCATCATTTTTTGAACATTCTTTTGTTTTTCTTGGACGTTACAAGGTTTAGAACATAAACAGCAATTTCTCATATTTTTTATACAATTTCAAAAGCCTTTTTTTTAAGGTACCTGTTCAGTTCTGAAGTGGCTTTGAGGGGCCTATGTATTAGAAACCCCCAAAAAAACACCCTATTTTGAAAACTAGACCCCTCAAAATATTCAAAACCGCATTTAGAAAGTTTTTTTTAACCCTTTAAGCATTTCACAGGAATTAAAGGAAAGTGGAGGTAAAATTTGCAAATTTCATTTTTCTTGCTGAATTTCAATTTTATTACTTTTTTTTTCTGTAACACAGAAGGTTTTACCAGATAAACACTACTAAATATGTATTGTCCAGATTCTGAAGTTTTTAGAAATGCCCCACATGTGGCTCTAGTGTGCTCGTGGACTAAAACACAAGCCCCAGAAGCAAATAAGCGCCTAGTGCATTTTGAGGCCTCTTTTATATTAGAATATATTTTAGGCAGCATGCCAGGTTTGAAGAGGTGTTAAGGTGCCAAAACAGTAGAAATACCCCAACAGTGACCCCATTTTGGAAACTACACCCCTCAAGGAATTCATGTATGGTTGTTGTTATCATTTTGACCACACAGTTTTTTCACAGCACGTATTTGAATTGGGCTGTGAAATTTAAAAAATTACATTTTTTCCAATAAGATGTCATTTTTGATCAAAATGTCTTATTTTCACAAGAAAGAAGACCCTATTTTGTTCCCCAATTTGTCTTGAGTGCGACAATACCACATTTGTGGTGATAAACTGACGTTTGGGCCCATGGGAGGGCTCAGAAGGAAAGGAGCGCTATGTGTTCTTTGGAGTCCAGATTTTGATGAATTGATTTTCGGGTGCCATGTCGCATTTGCAGAGCCCCAGAGGTATCAAAGCAATAGAAACTCACCAGAATTGACCCCATTTTTGAAACTAGACCCCTCAAGGAATTCATTTATAGGTGTTGTGACCATTTAGACGCCACAGTTTTTTAAAAGAAATTATTTGAATTGGGCTGTTAATTAAAAAAAATATTTTTTTTCCAATAATATGTTGTTTTGGCTCAAAATTTCTTATTTTCACAGGAAATAAAATACCCCATTTTGTTGCCCAATTTGTCTTGAGTGCGGCAATACACCATTTGTGGTGATAAACTGCCGTTTGGGCCCATGGGAGGTCTCAGAAGGAAAGGAGCGCTATGTGTTCTTTGGAGTCCAGATTTTGCTGGATTGGTTTTTGGGTGCCATGTCGCATTTGCAGAGCCCCAGAGGTATCAAAGCAATGGAAACCCACTAGAAGTGACCCCATTTTGGAAACTACACCCCTTAAGGCATTCATCTAGAGGTGTAGTGAGCATTTTGAGCCCACAGGTATTGTCTAAAAGGTAATGCGCAGCAGATGGTGCAGTGTGAGATTTGCAATTTTCTATATATGTATGCCATTTCAGTGTCCAATATATTGTGCCCAGCATGCGCCACCGGAGATATACACCCTATAAATTGTAATGTGGGTTCTCCTGGGTACGGCACTACCCTACATGTGGCTGTTATTTGCTGCCTGGGCACACGGCACGGCTTAGAACGGAAGGACCAACATTTGGCCTACTGGAACTTTTCTGGTGCTACGTCATGTGTGCAAAAGCCCCTGAGGTACCAGTACAGTTGAAACCCCCAAGAAGTGACCCAGCTTTAAAATCTACACCCCTTAAGGCATTCATCTAGAGGTGTAGTGAGCCTTTTGACCCCACGGGTATTGTGTAAAAGGTAATGCGCAGCAGATGGTGCAGTGTGACATTTGCAATTTTCTATACATATATGCCATTTCAGTGTCCAATATAATGTGCCCGGCATGCGCCACTGGAGACATATACCCTATAAACTGTAATGTGGGTTCTCCTGGGTATGGCCATAGCCTACATGTGGCTGTTATCAGCTGCCTGGGTACGCAGCAGGGCTCTGAAGGGAAAGATGAGGGGGATAAGCTGTGCGGAGTGCGTCAGGGTAGGTTAAAAATCTAAGGTATCTATGATAAATTTTAAAACACTATCATACAGAGCCCTGGTTTTTCGGGACACGTGTCACATTGGTATATTGTGTCTTCCCTTATCCCCCTCTTATAGCAGACTTTGCACCTCTTTTGACTTTTTCCCTTCTTGCCAGTTTGGGGAACTTCTTCTGGAAAGTGTTTCCCTGGTACGATGCAAGTGGCCTCGGTTACAGAAGTACTGGGTGTCCCCCTTCTTGGTCCCTAAAGATTAGGTTCTTGATAACCACCTCTTGAAATTCCAGGAAAGTTCCCCTCTGGCCTGTACATCGATGTAGCACGTACACATTGTATAATGCCATCTGTATGAGGTGCCCGGCCAGCTTCTTATACCACACCGCATGGCGCTGCAGGGCTTCAGTACTTGATCTGACAAGTCCACCCCTCCCATGTACCTATTGTAGGCCAGGATGCAATCTGGTTTGGGGGTCTCTGTACTGGTACGTCGTACAGGTACATGGGTACTGGTGTGACGTCTCTCTTGTCCTTGTACTTGACACACAATATGTTGCTGCTAGAATGTGCCCTGCTCTCCCCCTTCTAAGTGTTTGCCCAAGCAGAGTCTTAGAGAGGCCTCTCAGATTTCTTCTAGTAGTGCCGCATGCCGCAGGACTTCTGTAAGCGAGGCACTTGAAGAGCGGGACGCTGGTATAAAAATAATCCAGGTAGAGGTGGTACCCCTGGTCCAGAAGTGGGTGCACCAAATCCCACATAATTTTTGCATTAACTCCCAGTAAGGGGGGGGGGGATTCTGGGGGCTGAATACTTGTGTTCTTCCCTTCATAAATCCTAAATTTGTAAGTATACCCTGATGCACTCTCGCACAGCTTATACATCTTCACGCCATACCTTGCCCTCTTACTTGGCAGGTACTGGCGGAAATTAACCCTCCCTTTAAAATGTACCAAGGACTCGGGGGGCGGAGCTAGTGCTGAGACTGCATGGACGTGTCTCGCTGAGCTCCGTAAATCCAGTGACCCACAGAAGCTAACATAAGCGGCATAAACTTCACAATGGTGAAGTATGGAGGCAGTAAGGTGAGGGAAGCATCGGAGACCGTTGTTCCAACCCCCTCACAAGCAAAAGTGGAGAAATACTTTGAGAAACGGGCCGTCTCCCTCCCGCCGAGAGGTCCCAAGATGGTGCCGTCCTCTCACAGACAGTAAGGAGACACGAGTGCAGACGCCTCTGATGTGGAAGGAGAAAATGCTGACACCTTGACCGCTGAGGAACTACCATTGACGAGACACTTTATCACTCAGGTACTTACCAGAACCTTAGAACCGCCTATAAAAGATATTGCAGAGATAAAACAAGATATTAAGCAAATTGGCCACAGGGTTGAGACCCTAGAAAATAATCAAGCGGCCATTTTAGAATTTAATGCAGCAACTGTGCAAAGCTTCTCCTCTTGCTAACTTACATTCAATACTATCTTTAGATCTCTTGAAGATCAAGAAAATCGTAGCCGCCGAAATAACCTACGTTTTCGTGGTATCCCTGAATCGGTACCGCCAGCAGAAATTTCGGTTGCCATTATGTCCATGTCCCGCTCTATCCTGGGAGACACTTATTCTGACGAAGAAATAATTATTGAAAGAGCTCACAGAGCACTACGCCCGAAGCCTAAGGGAAACGAGCCGCCTAGAGATATAATTTGCAAATATCTTAACTTCAAAGTGAAAGATAAAATTCTCTTTAAGTCTCGGGAAGCTGCACCATTCTTATTTAAAGGCACAGTGATCTCCATTTACCAAGATTTAGCAGCGGTCACCCTTCAGAAGAGGCAAAAGCTTAAACCACTTACAGATCTCCTACAAGCAAGAAAATTTTTATATCGTTGGACCTTTCCTTTTGGTCTATCCTTCTCGTTGGAGGGCCACAGGTTTAACATCTCGTCTGTGGGTGATCTCGCTGAAGTATACAATCACCTGGGAATTGCTCCTTTACAAATCGAAGATTGGGACCTTGTTACGGATCTCGCTTCTCTCCCTCCGGTCACTCAGACCACTCCGTGGAAGCAGAATCCAGCGTTCAAAGCGTCGAGGCATAGGAAAAGATCAGGTCGTATGACTCCGAGGAGATTGGTGGAAGATAATGACTGATCTATGCGTTTATGCGTCTATTCGTTCGATTTTCTCTGAGCTAGCTATATATGAAGAGTTTATTTTCTTCACTTACCTTGCGGTGATGTATATCTGCTATGACCTTGTCTGCTCATTATTTTTCTACTTAGAGTAGTTATCTTATGCAATTGTACCCATATTGCCATTGTGAAGTCCGTAAATTGTGGGTTTGGAATCTATTATGGCTATTACCCCACACTATACTTTAATGTTCTACACTCCATTGTTATTTACAGACGCTGCTGATATACATTCTGTCACATTCATAGACATGGATGCACGTTCTGTACAACCATTTGTTGAATTAGGATATACTCTAATGCTACTGGTTATGCTGTTAACTGTCAGATTGCTTCGACAGGTTTATTTTTTACTGTTGGTACATGTATATTTCTACTTGTTTGGAATCTCTAGTAATGCTTTATCATGGCGTCCTTAAAGATAGTTTCATATAATGTCAGAGGATTTAACTCCCCTTCTAAGAGATGTCAGATTTTTTCTTCTCTTAAAAAGGCATCCTGCGATGTCATAATGCTACAGGAAACCCATTATAAAAATAACCATTTCCCTAATTTCTCCTTCTCACATTTTCCTGTCTGGCATCATTGCGGAATTCCACACTCAGCCTCTAGAGGAGTGAGTATAAGCTTCCGTCGTAATTATCCCTTTAATTATTCATCTCATCTCCAAGATGTAGAGGGCAGATATTTATTTTTGAAGGGTACCGTGGGAGATCAAACGTTCACATTTGCGAATCTTTATGCCCCAAATACTGGTCAAATTGCCTGGCTGTTGTCTACGTTTGCTCTCCTAGATTCATTTTCAGAAGGTTTGGTTCTTATTGGTGGAGATTTCAATTTAACTATTGATCCATTGGTTGATTCCTCCTCCAAGAAGTCTGCTTTATCGGTTAATGCACTATGTAGATTTAAATCTTTACTAATATCGTATGGTTTAATAGATGTTTGGAGATGCCTAAACCCGACTCAGTTGGATTGCACCTATTATTCATCTGTACATTCCTCCTACCACAGGTTAGACTATTTTTTTCTCTCCAAATCCTCACTTAAATACTGCTCCCAAGTGGAGATAGGTTCGCAGTTGCACTCCGATCATGCTCCTATTTTTCTAACTTTAAATTTCCCGAACAGGCACAAACGTCCATCTACCTGGAGGCTAAATGATTCTATACTAGGCTCATCGACTGTTAAGGAACATTTCAAATCTAAATTAGCTGATTACTTCCAAACCAATGAAACCCCGGAAGTTTCCCCTGAAATAATCTGGGACGCTCATAAGGCGTTTATCCGCGGCCACTTTATTAGCTACTGTTCCTACCTACAAAAAGAACGAACTAAGTGTGTTGACGAACTTTTAATTAAAATTCGGAAGATAGAGAGATTGAATAAAGCATCTGTCGCGATTCAGCATACGCAGGAGTTGACTTCCTTGAGAACTCAACTGCTAAATAAATTGAACTTGTCCTCAGCCAAGTCCTTTGTGCATTCTAGACATAAATTTTATGCACATGGAAATAAAGCTTCTAAGTTTATGTCTAAAAGGTTTAAACAAAGACATACTCTTAACTATGTACATATGCTGAAAGACGCGACAGGTGCTTATGTTTACTCCTCAACTTCTATAGCTGAACAATTTCGTTCTTACTATAACAATCTTTACAATCTCACAGCAGCTGACACCTCCTCCCTTAAGACTGACAGACTCTCGCTCATTTCTAAATTTTTTGAATCCTTATCTCTACCACAGATTTCTCCCTCCCAAAGTGAGCGGCTGATTCAGCCATTCACTATGACGGAATTAGAAATTGCCCTGAGGCAAACTCCTCCCGGTAAATGTCCTGGTCCAGACGGCCTACCTGTTATATATTACTCCTCATTTAGGGATATATTGCTACCTAGATTGTTGTCACTAGCGAACCTCTCTCTACTGGGACACCCACTTTCCTCTGATATCACTCATGCACATATTACTCTTATTCCTAAAGATGGTAAAGACTCGTCCTCTTGCTCCAATTATAGGCCCATTTCTCTCCTTAATGCAGACCTAAAACTTATTGCTAAATTATTGTCAAACAGACTTAAACATATTCTTCCTGATATTATTTCACCCGATCAGGTGGGGTTCGTTAAAAATAGAGAGGGTAAAGATAATTCTCTTAGAGTCCTGCACGTTTTACATTATTCACGTAGACACAAACTTCCTATGGTCCTTCTCAGCACAGATGCTGAGAAGGCATTTGATAGAATTGACTGGATATATATGAGAAAAGTTTTGCTGTCCTTTAACTTCCCTATCCCCTTTATAGATGCTATATTCTCAATGTATGCCTCCCCCTCCGCATCTGTCATGGTGAATGGGGTCTTATCTTACCCCTTTAAGATACGTAATGGTACAAGACAAGGTTGCCCTTTATCTCCTTTACTGTTTTTGACAGTTATGGAGACCCTCATGCAGGCAATTAGATTAGATACTGAAATTCAGGGGATACGCTTAGGGAACAGAACTCATAAAGTAGCGGCCTACGCTGACGATATGTTACTGATGATCACCAATCCTGAAACTGCTCTCCCCAGACTTCAATACGTTTTTGACTTATTTAGTATTATGTCCAATTTTAAAATTAATAAAGGGAAATCTCAGGCCTTAGGATTCTCCTTACCAGAGGCCCGGAAAAAACAATTGGCAATTGGCTCTGACTATGATTGGACTTCTTCCTACCTGAAGTTCTTGGGTATTAAGATTGGAAACAATTTAGATAATTTATTTTCCCTAAACTATGCCTCTTTCCTCGCCGCTTTACCTGCCCAATTAAAGCGGTTTGAAGTCCCTTTTATCTCGTGGTTTGGTAGGAAGAATGTTTTAATGTCATTTATTCTCCCTAAGCTTACGTACCTTATGCAAGTTCTGCCGATACCACTTAATAAGACATTTTTTACAGAGGTCAATAGATTATTTGTTAAATTTATATGGCAGAACAAGAAAGCTAGAATTGCTAGAGACATCTTGACCAGACCCAAATCTAGTGGAGGTATTGGTCTACCTGATCCTGAAAAATATTATCAGGCCATACACCTATCGAGGATCATAGACTGGATCCACGCCCCTGTATATAAATTATGGGTGTCAATAGAAAACGATCTTTCCTCAATCCCTCTCAGCACATTAGTACTATATATCAGGGACTCTACAAAGTCAAGGCCAAGATATATAATCCACTCACACTGGCGACGTTTAGGGTCTGGCGTTCTTTTCTATTATGCCCAGACAATTGTTCAGTCCCTTCCCCTCTACTACAAGTTAAAGATATATTGAGTCTTGCTCAAGGAGCCTTAAAGGAAAGTATTCCTAGTATGATTGCCTCCTCTAGATGTCCGTTGACACGGCTTTTTAATGACTTAGGTGATATAAAAGATGACTTGTCTTTATCCTCTATACTAAGAATCCCCATTCATCACTCTCCCTTGCTTTCCTTCATTAGACTTAAGATCAGGGCTCTAGGTCAGGTAATTAACGAAACACGCCCTCTATTATGGTTTGAAAAGCTTTTGTCACAGACGTCACTAGTCCTCAAACCCATTTCTTTATTGTATAAAAGACTCATATCATCCGCCCCATCTGCAACTCCGTATTTTGTTAAAGTATGGGAAAGAGATCTTAACAGGTCCTTCTCCGAGGCTGAACTTCATAAATTGTTGATGGCTCCACATAAAATGTCCAGATTTGTCCGTATACAGGAAAATGGATACAAGATTTTATCCCGATGGTATAAAACGCCTGACATAACCTCCATATATACGCCGACACATTCAGACACCTGCTGGAGATGCAATGCAGATAAAGGTACTTTTTTACATATCTGGTGGTCCTGTACCGTCATTCAAAAATGGTGGAGAGTTATCTTTGCCTACTGTAACAATGTATGTGACACTAAGGTATTAGCTTCCCCAGATCTAGCTTTGTTACTGATCAACCCCTCTGATACTAGGATTCTATCCTCAAAATTATTTCAGATTCTGCTAATTGCTGCGAGATTACTGATCCCCTCTTACTGGCTGTCTGTTGAAACCCCGTCGTTAGCACATTGGATAGCGAAAGTTGACCAAATTTATAGATTGGAAGAAATTTCTCATTGGGAAAGCTATTCCAGGGATACCTTTTAGAAAATATGGGAACCCTGGAGAAAATACAGAAAATTTTCATAACCATTGATAGTGTCCCTGAATACCCCAATCTCTGTATCTCCTCTGGGTTAATCCTCACGCAGAAGCTCTCTTTTTATGTGACTTTATCTCATCTAATCTGTTGATAGTGTATAACTATACTTGACTATCTGCTCATATAGATAAATGTTTTCTTCTTCGAATACTGCAATATTACCTGTACATGCATGTACTATGTATTTTGTTTTATGTTTGATGTTCTCTTTTTGTTTATTTGTTTCCTTTGATATTTTTGTGTTTTACTTTGTAATGCTGTTTTCTTACAATAAAAATCTTTAAAAAAAAAAAAAATATGTACCAAGGACTCATCAATAGAAATACACTTCTCGGGGGTGTACGTTTGGGCAAACCGGGCACTGAAATGGCCTAATAGGGGTCTCCGTTTATGCAAACGGTCAAAACTGGGGTCATCTCGGGGTGGGCAATGCTCATTATCAGTATAATGTTAGAAGTGAAGTATTGCCTCATTTTCTTTTTTTAGGTTCCAGTTCAGTTCTGAAGTTGCTTTGAGGGGCCTATATATTAGAAACCCCTATCAAACACCCCATTTTAGAAACTAGACCCCTCAAAATGTTCACAACAGCATATAGAAAGTTTATTAACCCTTTAGGTGTTTCACAGGAATTTAGAGCACAGTAGAGGTGAAATTTACATATTTATTTATTTTTGTCAGAAAATCCTTTTTATCCCATTTTTTTTCTGTAAAACAGAAGGTTTTACCAGAGAAACGCAACTCAAT
This sequence comes from Rhinoderma darwinii, assembly GCF_050947455.1. Classification (NCBI taxonomy): domain Eukaryota; kingdom Metazoa; phylum Chordata; class Amphibia; order Anura; family Rhinodermatidae; genus Rhinoderma; species Rhinoderma darwinii. The sequence continues at coordinate 130,102,925 of NC_134690.1, read as the reverse complement.
ATTTATTTCTCAGATTCTGCAGTTTTGAGAAATATCTAGTGCGGTAATGGACTGAAGAATCAGCCTCAGAAGCAAAGGACCACCTAGAGGGTTTTGAGGCCTCCTTTTTTTTAGGCACCATGTCCGGTATGAAGAGGTCTTGTGGTGCCAAAACAGTGGAAGCCCCCAAAAGTGACCCTATTTTGGAAACTAGACCCCTTGAAGTATTCATTGTAGTTTTCATGGGGTGCATGCGACTTTTTGATCAGTTTTTATTCTATCTTTAAGTGGCGTGGTGACTAAAAAACAGCAATTCTACTATTGTTTTTTTATTCTATCTTTTTTACAGCATTCACCATGCGATATAAATGACACATTCACTTTATTCTGCGGGGCGATACGATTACGGCGATACCAGATGTTTATAGTTTTTTTATGTCTTATGGCGTTTGCACATTAAAATACGTTTTGTAAAAAATCATTTACTTTTTGTGTTACCATATTCTAAGAGCCAGAACTTTTTTATTTTTCCATCAAGAAAGCCGTGCGAGGACTTGTTTTTTGCGTAACAAACTGCAGTTTCGATCAGCACCATTTTTAGGTACATGTGACTTTTTGATCTGTTTTTATTCATTTTTTGGGAGGTGAAGTGCCAAAAAAATTGTGATTCTGGTATGGTTTATTGTTATTTTCTTTTATGGCGTTCACCGCGCAGGATAAATAACAAAATAATTTTGTAGTTCAGGCCGTTACGGACGTGGCAATACCAACTATGTATCTTTTTTTGTTTATTTATCTATTTTTATTAATAATAAAGGACTGATAAGGGAAAAAGGGGATTTTTACTTTTATTACTTTTAAAACTTTTATTCTCTTATTTTTAACACAACTTTTTTTACTTTTTTTTTTACTTTTCTACTTTGTCTTACTAGGGGACTTGAGGGCAGGAGGCCCTGATCGCTATTCTAATACACTGCACTACATGCGTAGTGCAGTGTATTAGAGCTGTCAGCTACTCACTGACAGCAAGCATAGTGGGTCCTGACTTTGTCAGGACCCACTAGGCTTCCGTCGATGGCATAGCCGGATGGCATTGTTAGGTATCCGGTTGCCATAGTCACCATCGCTGGCCGCTATCGTGTAGTAGGCCGGCGATGGTAGCTTAACCTCTAAAAAGTCGCGATCACTATTGAACGCGGCTTTTAAGGGGCTAATCAGCGGGGACACAGCGATTGGTCCCCGCTGTAGGAGCTGCGGCAACTGCTGTATGAGACAACAGCTGTCACAGCTCCTGCATGTGTCGGGAAGATGGCCGAAATGGCCGTTACTCCCGTGACGTACTATTAAGTCATGGAGCGCGAACGATACAGCTACCATGACCTAATAGTACATCCAGGAGCGGGAAGGGGTTAATGTCCAATTTGTTCCAATAAATCTGTATTGCCATAGCGAGAACATTAATTTCCCAATTACCTGTATGGTTTTGTTTTTTTTGGTTTCCATGGAGCAATTGTTGCTGCACAATCTCTCTCAGTATAATACTAACAATAGCTGTTGTAAAAATCTCATATTATATCTAGTCTTATTAAATATAAAAGGGCACAGAAAGATTAAATGGAAAAATGAAAGCATTGTAGAACCAATGAAAAAAGTATCACTTAAGATCAAAAGACACACTGTATATGGAATTTCATGAGAACAGATAGTTAAAGGACTTGCAAAAAAAGCTAGCGACTATCAATAGGTTGCATAAGTCAGAAGGATTTCTTACCTGATGAGGAAAATGTCCTTCAAGCTTTCAAAGTGAACAGGCTAATAAGACATACATTCGACATTACAGTGAAAATTCAGAAATGTATCACACCAGGATGATCATAGAACATTGCGTTAAACAAAAAATATAATTTACAAATATATGAAGAGCCATTTGTGCACTATAGTTTTGGAGCAACATATACAGTATACACAAATGAAAACATGGTTTTATAAGTAAATACTCCCAATATTGTATTTATGTGTGATCTGTATATTGAATTTTAGAGTTAACTGAAGTATTCAATGGACAGATCATCATAAAGAAAATCTTGGGAGTATTTAGCTTTGTTACAGCCTGAAAGAACGATTAAAAATATTAATCTTTATTAGTTTGTAAATATTAAAACTGGCTCTTAACCCCTTAAGGACGCAGCCTAGTTTTGGCCTTAACCCTTTCAGGACCAAGCTCATTTTGGCCTTCAGGACCAGCCCTATTTTTTCAAATCTGACATGTGTCACTTTATGTGGTAATAACTCTGGAATGCTTATACCTTTCAAAGCGATTCCGAGATTGTTTTCTCGTGACATATTGTACTTTATGTTAGTGAAAAAAATTGGTCCATAAATGTAATATTTATTTGTGAAAAACGCCAAAATTTGCCGAAAATTTGCAAAAAATATGATTTTTCTAAATGTAAATGTATCTGCTTGTAAAACAGATAGTAATACCACCCAAAATAGTTACTATTTCACATTTCCCATGTGTCTACTTTATGTTTGCATTGTTTTTTGAACGTCCATTTTTTTTCTAGGACGTTACAAGGCTTAGAACTTTAGCAGCAATTTCTCACATTTTCAAGAAAATGTCAAAAGGCTTTTTTTTCAGGGACCATTTCAATTCTGAAGTGGTTTTGAGGGGCCCATATATTTGAAAACCTTAAAAAACACTTTATTTTAAAAACTGCACCCCTCGAAGTATTTAAAACAGCATTCAGAAAGTGTTTTAACCTTTCAGGCGTTTCACAGGAATTAAAGCAATGTAAAGGTGAAATTTACACATTTAATTTTTTTTGCTGAAATTCATTTGTAATAAAAAAAATTCTGTAACACAGAAAGTTTTACCAGAGAAACGTAACTCAATATTTATTGCCCAGAGTCTGCAGTTTTTATAAATATCCCACATGTGGTCCTAGTGTGGTAATGGACTGAAACACCAACCTCAGAAGCAAAGGAGCAGCTAGAGGATTTTGGGGCCTCCTTTTTATTAGAATATATTTTAGGTACCATATCAGGTGTAAAGAGGTCTTGTAGTGCCAAAACAGTGGAAATCCCCCAAAAGTGACCCCATTTTGGAAACTACACACCTCAAGGATTGTATCTAGAGCTATAGTTAGCATTTTGACCCCACAGTTTTTTTGCTAAATTTATTTGAATTAGCCTGTAAAAATGAAAATATTTTTTTTTTCTGAAAAACCATAGAATTTTCAATTTTTTACAAGGAATAAATGAGAAAAAGCACCCCAACATTTATAAAGCAATTTCCCCTGATTACGGTAATACCCCATATGTGGTAATAAACTGGTGTATAGACCCACGGCAGGTCTCAGAAGGGTAGGAGCACCATTTGGATTTTGGAGCACAGATTTTGCTGGAATGGTTTTCAGTGCCATGTCGCGTTTGTAACAGACTGGAGGGACCAAAACAGTGGAAACCCCCCAAAAGTGACCCCATTTTGGAAACTACACCCCTCAAGGAATGTATCTAGGGCTATAGTTAGCATTTTGATCCCACAGTTGTTTTGCTAAATTTATTTGAATTAGTCTGTAAAAATTAAAATTATTTTTTTACCTGAAAAAACATAGAATTTTCTATTTTTCACAAGAAATAAATGAGAAAAAGCACCCCAACATTTATAAAGCCATTTCCCCTGATTACGGCAATACCCAATATTTGGTAATAAACTGCTGTATAGACCCACGTCAGGTTTCAGAAGGGTAGGAGCACCATTTGGATTTTGGAGCGCAGATTTTGCTGGAATGGTTTTCAGTGCCATGTTGCGTTTGCAACGGACTGGAGGGACCAAAACAGTTGAAACCACCCAAAAGTGATCCCATTTTGGAAACTACACCCCTCAAGGAATGTATCTAGGGCTATAGTTAGCATTTTGACCTCACAGTTTTTTTGCTAAATTTCTTTGAATTAGTCTGTAAAAATTAAAATTATTTTTTTTCCTGAAAAAACATAGAGTTTTCTAATTTTTACAAGGAATAAAGGAGAAAAAACACCCCAATATTTATAAAGCAATTTCCCCTGATTACGGCAATACCCCATATGTGGTAATAAACTGCTGTATAGACCCACGGCAGGTCTCAGAAGTGTAGGAGCACCATTTGGATTTTAGAGCGCAGATTTTGCTGGAATGGTTTTCAGTGCCATGTCGCGTTTGCAATGGACTGGAGGGACCAAAACAGTGGAAACCCCCAAAAGTGAAACTACACCCCTCAAGGAATAGAGCATTTTGACCCCACAGATTTTTGCTGAATTTAGTGTAATTAGGTCATGGAAATGAAAATCTACGTTTTTTTTTCAAGTAAAATTAAGTTTTACCTCAGATTATTCCATATTCACAATAGATAAAGGAGAAAAAGCACCCAAACATTGGTAAAGCAAACTCTCCTGAGCACAGAAATACCCCATATGTGGTCAGAAACTGCTCTTTGAACCCACAGCAGGGCTTAGAAGGAGCACCATTTGGCTTTTGGAGCTCAAATTTAGCTGGAATTGTTTGCTGAGGCAATGTCGCATTTGCAAAACCATTGAGGGGCCAAAACAGTGGAAACCCCTAAAAAATGACCCTATTTGGGAAACTACACCCCTCAAGAAATTTATCTAGGGGTATAGTGAGCATTTAGACCCTAGAATTTTTTTGCATACATTTTTGGAATTAGTGAAAATAAAAATCTAAAATGTTTTCGATAAAATATAGGTTTTGAACATTTTTTTACATTTCCATAGTGACTAAAGGAGAAAAAGCACTCCAATATTTGTAAAGAAATATCTTCTGAGTATAGTTAAACCCCATATGCAGTCATTTACTGCTGTTTGGACACACGGCAGGGCCCAAAAGGGAAGGAGCGTGATTTGGCTTTTGAAGCTCCAATTTATCTGGAATGGTGTGCATAGGCCATGTCGCATTTGCAAAGCCCCTTAGCCCCAGTGGAAACTCCCCGAAAGCAACCATATTTTGGAAAGTTTACCCTCAAGGAATGTGTAGTTACCTTATATGTTTAGATTATCGACTGCTTGGACATTTTTCAGGGCCTCGAATGGACTGTGTGCATTTTGGCTTTCAACTTGCATTTTAACAATATATTACTTTGCTTTTTTGAAATAAAGAAACTTTCTAATATACTTAATTTTTAAAACCTGCATGGATTGCAGGTTTTCATTCCCCATTGCATAGACCCGGCCAAACTTGCTGCCACGCTTCGACACAGACTTTAGGAGTTCCTCTCCTCTCTGTTTGTCGATGACACGTATAAAAGGGCTGGCTGCCTGGCTCAATTCATCAGCTAAGCCTTAAGGGGGAAGGAGCTGGAAAGCTGATGAATTGAGCCAGGCAGCCAGCCCCTTCATCCGCATTATCAACACACAGAGAGGAGGGGGATGCTCCTTCTCCCGGAGATTGTGTTGACGCATCCCAGCAAGAATCGCAGCTCCACACTTCTGGGTCCACACAATTGGGACTAAAACCTGCAACCCATGCAGGTTTTAAAAATAGAGTATATTAGAAAGTTTATTTATTTCACAAAAGCAAAATGCTAAATAGTTTTTCTTTTCATCGGACAACTCCTTTAGGTACATTTTTATTTTTGGGTATACTTTGGCTGGTGGTTAATTTATGAAGATGGGTTTTTGGCAAGAATGGCAAGAACAAAAATATCCAAGAAAATTTTGGCACACTAAAGATAAACTAAATTATATTCTTGAATGTCTAAAATGGGACAAATGAATAAAGAGTTTAAAAACGTGGCTCTGTGTGGAAAAATTTAAAGCAGTCAATGAGACACAAGGCTGGGAGTGATGGGAAATCTGGGCAATAATAACGGGTATCACACCTCATTCCTTTCTTAGTACATACACGACATCTTCTTTGGGGGTACTTTCTTGATTCAGTTGAGGGAATTACAGCAATAAAATGTCGCTCAGTGATTCTTTTGACGGATTCAGATTCTAATGGATGAGAGGGGCCAACATTTGCTAAAACAAGATCTTCAATGACCATTTCCTGGTAATCTAGAAAAGTATTTGAATTTCCTGCCTTTTTGTATAACACAAACGAGTTGTATGTGGTAGCCTGAAATAGGTAAATAACTAATTTTTTGTACCAGGTATAGGATTTTCTTGATACCTGGTATGGCTGTAGAACCTGATCAGCAAGGTCTACTCCCCCATGTATTTGTTGTAATCAATGATTGACACAGGCTTTTGCTTTTGGGTAGTAGAACCTCATTCTACAACATCCATTGTTGCATCAGTGTGGATCGAGCTGAGAATAAAAATATCCTTTTTGTCTTTGTATTTTAGGGCAAGCAGCTCTCCGCTGCAAACACCGCCTGACTGCCCCTTTTTGTACTTTTCATTCACCAATGATTGTGGAAACCCCTGGCGGTTTTTACGAATGGTCCCACAAGCCCCTGTGTTCTGTTCGACCAAACTTTTAAAAAGGGGTATGCTTGTGTAGTAGTTGTCCACATACAGGTTATGGCCCTTTTCTAGAAATGGGGTAATAAGCTCCCAAACAATTTTTCCAATTGTCCCTAGATAGGGGGGGCATCCGGGTGGGTTTAGTTGGCTATTTTTTCCCTCATAAATGCGAAAAGCTGATGTATACCCTGTTGAACTCTCGCACATTTTATAGAGCTTTATTCCAAATCTTGCTCTTTTAGATGGAATGAATTCTTTGAAGTGCAGTCTCCCATTGAATTTTACTAGGGACTCATCAATGGAAATGTTTTGCGTGGGGGTGTAAATTAATAAAAATGTGTCTGACAACGCTTTGATGATGGGCCTGATTTTGTAGAGTCGGTCATAATCTGGGGCACTTCTAGAGAGGCACTGACTGTTATCGTTGAAATGCCAAAATCTCATGAGCATTTCATAACGGGCTCTAGGAAGTATGGCAGAAAAGGCAGGGGTGGTTAGAACGGGACGCGTGGACCAGTATGATCGAATGCTCGGTTTTTTAACAAGCCCCATGGCAAATGTGAGGCCTATAAATTTCTTCATTTCATCAATATCTGTTGGCCTCCATGAATTTTGCCTGGCATAATATGAACGGGGATTCTGAGAGATGAATTGGGAAGCATAGAAATTAGTTTGGAAAACAATATGTTCCAGCAAATCATTTGTTAGAAATAAGTAAAAAATTGGACCAAAACCTTCCACCTCCACATTTGTACCTGGGGTGGCATTAAAGTCAGGGATGAATGGCGCACCAGAATTTGAAGCCTCCCATCTAGTAAATGCTACATCTAGTGGCAAACTCTCTTGTAGGTTGGCATGCGCCTCTTCGCTAAAATGAGGCATGTCACTTGTACTGGGCATCGTGCCCTGATTTGGAGATGTTTCTCCAACAGCCCTCTCTACCTGTCCTGTACCGGTCCTTGTATTTTTTGGCGATGAACCAGAATGACCGCTAGACTCAGAGCTGTCACTTTCGCTAACAGCAAAACCCTCAAAATAGTCTTCGCCATCTGACAAGACACTATCTTCACTGTCAGAGCATAAAAGGGCATACGCCTCCTCTGCAGAATAAAATTGACTTGCCATTTTATTACGTTTATATTTTTATACGTAAAGGTATATAAACGTAAATGGTATGAAGTTCGTTAATTTAATTAGAACAAATTAATTGACTGGCACAGCACTTCCTATCAAATTGATTACGAATATAACTTATACTACCCTAACCGTCACCCTAAATTATTACTAACTATACCGTAATAATTATTATTACTAACTACCCTAATACTAAAACCTAGCACTATACCCTACCTAACAAGGCAGATTAATGGGATTGGGGGAAATTGTTATGTGTTGTTTTTTCACTGTGTCTTATACTGTGATATTCACAGATCTGACACTGTCTCTCCTCTGTTTGCTCTCTGACAGAGCAGCAGGGGAGAGACAGTGTTTATATATACTTGGTCCCAGGGAAAGTTTGTTGCTGCAACAAACTTTCCCTGCGATGGCCATGATTTGTTACCATGACCAGGACCTGAACCAATCAGGTCCCGATCATATCTCCAGGACCAGAGGCACTGTCTCTCCTCTGTTTGCTCTCTGACGGAACAGCAGAGGGGAGACAGTGTAGGTAACAGGGAAAGTTTGTTGCTACAACAAACTTTCCCTGCGATGGCCATGATTTGTTACCATGACCAGGACCTGAACCTATCAGGTCCCAATCATGTTTACAGGAGCAGAGGCACTGTCTCTCCTCTGTTTGCTCTCTGATAGAACAGCAGAGGGGAGACAGTGTAGGTTACGTGGGAAAGTTTGTTGCTACAACAAACTTTCCCTGCGATGGCCATGATTGGTTATCATGACCATCACATGAACGGAACCTGAACCAATCAGGTCCCGATCATGTCTCCGGGACTAGAGGCACTGTCTCTCCTCTGTTTGCTCTCTGATAGAACAGCAGAGGGGAGACAGTGTAGGTTACGACTGAAAGTTTGTTGCTACAACAAACTTTCCCTGCGATGGTCATGATTGATTATCATGACCATCACATGTTCGGGACCTGAATAAATCAGGTCCCGATCATGTCTCTGGGACCAGAGGCAGGTGACAGCAGCGAGATCCGGGTGTCAGCGCTATTCTGAGACACCCAGATCTCGCTTTTAACATCCACCGTGAATTCACGTCGGCACTGCACAGAGCCCAGCAAGTGCCGACGTGAATTTACTGTGGGCGGTCGGGAAGCGGTTAAGGCTCAGAGCCCATTTTTCAAATATGACATATTTCACTTTATGTGGTAATAACGCCGGAATGCTTAAACCTATCCAAGCGATTCTGAGATTGCTTTCTCGTGACACATTGGGATTCATGTTAGTGGTCAAATTTGGTCGATATTAAGTGTTTATTTGTAAAAAATGGCAAAATTTTGAGAAAATTTTGAAAAAATAGAATTTTTATGAATTTAAATGCATCTGCTTGTAAAACAGATGGTTATACCCCCCAAAATAGTTACTAGTTCACATTTCCCATATGTCTACTTTAGATTGGCATCGATTTTTAACTTTTTTATTTTTTTGAAATTTTCAAAAGCCTTTTTTTTAAGGTACCTGTTCAGTTCTGAAGTGGCTTTGAGGGGCCAATGTATTAGAAACCCCCCATAAAACACCTCATTTTAAAAACGAGACCCCTCAAAGTATTCAAAACAGCATTTAGAACGTTTTTTTAAACCTTTAGGAATTTCACAGGAATTAAAGCAATGTGGAGGTGAAATTAGCAAATTTCATTTTTCTTGCTGAATTTCAATTTTATTCCATTTTTTTCTGTAACACAGAAGGTTTTACCAGAGAAACACTACTAAATATGTATTGTCCAGATTCTGCCGTTTTTAGAAATGTCCTACATGTGGCTCTAGTGTGCTCGTGGACTAAAACACAAGCCCCAGAAGCAAAGAATCACCTAGTGTATTTTGGGGCCTCTTTTATATTAGAATATATTTTAGGCAGCATGCCAGGTTTGAAGAGGTGTTGAGGTGCTAAAACAGTAGGAATCCCCCAAAAGTGACCCAATTTTGGAAACTACACCCCTCAAGAAATTCAAGTATGGTTGTTGTTACCATTTTGACCACACAGTTTTTTCACAGCACGTATTTGAATTGGGCTGTAAAATTTAAAAAAATCAAATGTTTTCCAATAAGATGTCATTTTTTATCAAATTTATTATTTTCACAAGAAATAAAACAGCCCATTTTGTCCCCCAATTTGTCATGAGTGCGGCAATACCCCATTTGTGGTGATAAACTCTTTCTGAGCCCTCCCTTGGGCCCAAGCGGCAAAGGAGCTCTATGTGTTCTTTGCAGTCCAGATTTTGCTGGATTGGTTTTCGGGTGCAAGGTCGCATTTGCAGAGCCCCAGAGGTATCAAAGCAATGGAAACCCACCAGAAGTGACACCATTTTGGAAACTACACCCCTCAAGGAATTCATTTATGGTTGTGGTTACCATTTTGACGCCACCGTTTTTTCACAGCACGTATTTGGATTGGGCTGTAAAATTAAATTTCCAATAAGATGTCATTTTTGATCAAAATTTCTTATTTTCACAGGGAACAAAATACCCCATTTTGTTGCCCAATTTATCCTGAGTGTGACAATACCCCATTTGTGGTGATAAACTGCAGTTTGGGCCCATGGGAGGGCTCAGAAGGATAGGACCACAATTTGGCCTACTGGGGCTTTTCTGGTGCTAAGTCATGTATGCTGAAGCTCCTGAGGTACCAGTACAGTTGAAACCCCCGAGAAGTGACACCATTTTAAAAACTACACCCCTTAAGACATTCATCTAGAGATGTAGTGAGCATTTTGACCCCACAGGTATTATGTAAAAGATAATGCGCAGCAGATGGTGCAGTGTGAGATTTGCAATTTTCTATATATCTATGCCATTTCAGTGTCCAATATATTGTGCCCAGCATGCGCCACGACAGATATACACCCCATAAACTGTAATGTGGGTTCTCCTGGGTACGGCAATACCCTACATGTGGCTGTTATCTGCTGCCTGGGCACACAACAGGGCTCAGAAAGGAAAGATGAGGGGGATAAGCTGTGTAGAGTGCGTCAGGGTAGATGAAAAATCTAAGGGATATATGATAAATTTTAAAACACTTTCATACAGAGCCCTGGTTTTTCGGGACACGTGTCACATTGATATATTGTGCCCTCCCTTATCCCCCTCTTATAGCAGACTTTGCACCTCTTTTGACTTTTTCCCTTCTTGCCAGTTTGGGGAACTTCTTCTGGAAAGTGTTGCCCTGGTACGATGCCTGTGGCCTCGCTTCCAGAAGTACTGGGTGCCCCCTTCTTGGTCCCTAAAGATTAGGTTCTTGATAATTATGTGAACAGCCAGCTTCTTATACTACACCGCATGGCGCTGTAGGGCTTCAGGACTTGATATGACAAGTCCACCCCTCCTATGTACCTATTGTAGTCCAGGATGCATTCTGGTTTGAGGGTCTCTGTACTGGTACGTCGTACAGGTACATGGGTACTGGTGTGGGCATGTATTGCTGTCAATACAAGAACATCTCTCTTGTCCTTGTACTTGACACACAATATGTTGCTGCTAGAATGTGCCCTGCTCTCACCACTTCTGAGTGTTTGCCCAAGCAGAGTCTTAGGGAGACCTCTCATATTTCTTCTAGCAGTGCCGCATGCCACAGTACTTCTGGAAGCGAGGCACTTGAAGAGCGGGACGCTGGTATAAAAATTATCCAGGTAGAGTTAGTAACCCTGGTCCAGCAGTGGGTGCACCAAATCCCACACAATTTTTGCATTAACTCCCAGCAAGGGGGGCATTCTAGGGGCTGAATACTGCTGTCCTTCCCTTCATATATCCTAAATTTGTAGGTATACCCTGATGCACTCTCGCACAGTTTATACATCTTCACGCCATACCTTGCCCTCTTAGTCGGCAGGTACTTGCGGAATTGAAGCCTCCCTTTAAAATCTACCAAGGACTCATCAGTAGAAATACACTTCTTGGGGTGTATGCTTGGGAAAACCGGGCACTGAGACGGTCTAATAGGGGTCTCCATTTATACAAACGGTCAAAACTGGTGCCATCTCAAGGTGGGCAATGCTTATTATCAGTATAATGTAAGAAGCGAAGTATTTCCTAATTTATTTTTTTTAGGTTCCAGTTCAGTACTGAAGTTGCTTTGAGGGGCCTATATATTAGACACCCCTATGAAACACCCCATTTTAGAAACTAGACCCTTCAAAGTATTCACAACAGCATATAGAAAGTTTATTAACCCTTTAGGTGTTTCACGGGAATTTCGAGCAAAATAGAGGTGAAATTTACATTTATTTTTTTTTTTTCAGAAAATCCTTTTTATACCATTTTTTTCTATAACACAAAAGGTTTTACCAGAGACACGCAACTCAATATTTATTGCCCAGATTCTGCAGTTTTGATAAATATCCCACATGTGGCGCTAGTGTGGTAATGGGCTGAAGCATCGGCCTCCGAAGCAAAGGAACACCTAGTGGATTTTGAGGCCTCCTTTTTTTAGGCACCATGTCCAGTTTGAAGAGGTCTTGTGGTGCCAAAAAGTGACCCCATTTTGGAAACTAGACCCCTTGAGGAATTCATTGTAGTTTTCATGGGGTGCATGCGGCTTTTTGATCAGTTTTAATTCTATTTTTAAGTGGCGTGGTGACTAAAAAACAGCAATTCTACTATTGTTTTTTTATTCTATTTTTTTTACAGCGTTCACCGTGCGCTATAAATGACACATTCACTGTATTCTGCGGGGCAATACGATTATGGCGATACCATATGTTTATAGTTTTTTTATGTCTTATGGCGTTTGCACAATAAAATACATTTTGTAAAAAATCATTTACTTTTTGTGTTACCTTATTCTAAGAGCCAGAACTTTTTTATTTTTCCATCAAGAAAGCCGTGCGAGGACTTATTTTTTGCATAACGAACTGCAGTTTCGATCAGTACCATTTTTAGGTACATGCGACTTTTTGATCTCTCTTTATTCAATTTTTTGGGAGATGAAGTGACCAAACAATTGTGATTCTGGTACGGTTTATTATTATTTTCTTTTACTGCGTTCACCGCGCGGGATAAATAACAAAATAATTTTGTAGTACAGGTCGTTACGGACATGGTGATACCAATTATGTATAGTTTATTTGTTTGTTTATATATTTTTATTAATAATAAAGGACTAATAAGGGAAAAAGGGGGATTTTTACTTTTATCGCTTTTAAAACTTTTATTTTCTTATTGTTACACATCTTTTTTTAACTTTTTTTTAACTTTATTACTTTGTCCCACTAGGGAACTTGAGCGCAGGGTGCCCTGATCACAATTCTAATACACTGCACTACATGCATAGTGCATTGAAATTAGAGCTGCTACTCTCTGACAGCAAGCATAGTGGGACCTGATTTTGTCAGGACCCACCAGACTTCCGTCGATGGCATAGCCGGACGCCATTGTTAGGTGTCCGGTTGCCATAGTCACCATCGCCGGCTGCTATCATGTAGCAGGCTGGCGATGGTAGCTTAACCCCTAAAAAGCCGCGATCACTATTGAACGCGGCTTTTAAGGGGTTAATCAGCGGGGACACAGCGATCGGTCCCCGCTGTAGGAGCTGCGGCAACTGCTGTACGAGACAGCAGCTGTCACAGCTCCTGTATGGCCGTTATTCCAGTGACGTACTATTCCGTCATGGAGTGCGAACGGGGCGGTTTCCATGACGGAATAGTACGTCACTGAGCGTTAAGGGGTTAAGCCCAATATAACCTAAATACAGGCAAAAGCAAGCGGTCAGAGAGATGAGAAGGTTCAGCAGGTCATAGGACGTACATCCACCCACAGATCGCAAACTCTCCTTATAGTATAGAGTTTCTTTGAAACCCTTGCCAATAGTGGAATAATCCTCCGAGTTTGTGTCCCCTAGTTTATGGGGTACGTCATCAGGGATTATATTTAATTAATTTAGGGCGGTTAGCACTATTTTTGTACTTATTTAGTGTCCCTGTGTATGCACAGCTCTAATGCATTCCAGTGCTTGCAAATTTCCTGGTAGACGGCTGTGTTGACTCTGGATTTGATATAACACAGTAGACCAACACTGTTGCTCAGTGGTCCAAAGTCCTGTTTTCAGATGAAAGTAAATATTGCATTTTATTTGGAAATCAACGTCCCAGAGTCCGGAAGAAGAGTAGAGAAGCACTCAATCCAAGTTGTTTGTGGTCCAATGTGAAGTTTCCACAGTCAGTGATGTTTTGGGGAGCCATGTCATCTGCTGGTGTTGGTCCACTGTACAATTGCATTGAAAAACAAAACTACAATAATGTGGTTGCATAAGTGTGAACAGCCTCTTATAATTGGGGATGTGGTTTTGTTCAGAATTAGCCAATCACATTTAAACTCATTTTAAATGGCAGTCAGTACACAGCTGCCACTATTTAAAGTGATTCTGAGTAACCCCATATAAAGTTCAGCTGTTCTATTAGGATTTTCCAGAAATTTTCTTTGTTGCATGTGACAGCAAAAGCCATGGTCCGTAAAGAGCTGACAACACATCAAAGGGATCTGATAGTTGAAAGGCATCAGTCAGGAGAAGGATACCAAAGAATTTCCAAGGCATTAGATATACCATGGAACATAGTAAAGATGGTCATCAAGAAGTGGATTACATTTAGCACAACAGTGACATTTCCAAGAACTGGACGTCCCTCAAAACTTAATGAAAAGACAAGGCGAAAATTGTCCCGGAGGCTACCAAGAGGCCTACAGCAACATTAAAGGAGCTGCTGGACTTTCTGGCAGGTAATGGTTGTGTAGTGCATGTGACAAAATTCTCCTGTATTCTTCATATGGGCAGTGGGGTAGGGTGGCAAGATAGAAGCCTTTTCTAACAAAGAAAAACATCCAAGCCCGGCTATGTTTTGCAAAGACCTACATCAGGTCTACCAAAAGCATGTGGGAAAACATGTTCTGGTGTGATGAGATCGAGGTTAAACTTTGTGGCCATAATTCCAAAAGGAATGTTTGGCGCAAAGCCAAAACTGCACATCACCAAAAGAACACCATACCCACAGTGAAGCATGGTGGAGGCAGCATTATGCTTTGGGGCTGTTTTTCTGAAGTTGGAACTGAGGCTTTAGTCAAGGTGGAGGGAATTATGAACAGTTCCAAATATCAGGCAATATTGGCACAAAACCTGCAGGCCTCTGCTAAAAAGCTGAAGATGAAGAGGAATTTCACCTTTCAGCACGACAACGTCCCAAAGCATACCTCCAAATCAGCAAAAGAATGGCTTCACCAGAAGACGATCAAAGTTTTGGAATGGCCCAGCCAGAGCCCAGACCTGAATCCCATTGAAAATCTGTGGGGTGACCTGAAGAGGGCTGTACACAGGAGATGCCTTCGCAATCTGACAGATTTGGAGTGCTCTTGCAAGCAAGAGTGGGCAACCATGGTCAAGAAAAGATGTGCCATGCTGATAGACTTCTACCCAAAACGGCTGAATGCTGTCATAAAGTGAAAGGGTAATTCAACAAAGTATTTGTAATGCCGGGGTAGGGAGACAGACAGGTGAGCCCTAATCTACCCGCCACTCAGTCCCTGCCTAATTGCAAAGGCCCGTCCTAGGCAAGGGCGTACAACTGGGCGACGGTCCCTACGCTCAATAAGTGCACGACGAACAAACAGACAAGGGTACACAGAAGCTAGGGAAATGCGGCAGTTGCCCACGGCAGCACCATGAGCAACGAGAGTAGTAAACAAGCCAAGTCAAACCAGGAGTGTACGAGGTACCAAACGCAGAGCAGGAGAGTAGTGAACGAGCCGAGTCAAACCAGGAGTGTACGAGGTACCAAACGCAGAGCAGGAGAGTAGTCAGTAAGCCAGGGTGAAAATGAAGCAGAGGACAAATAGTTCAAGGAGCAGCAGCAGAGCCAGGAAACAGGCAGAATCACAGGCACTGGAGGAGCAGGAAGTGAAGGTATAAATAGACAGGGGGCGGGAGCTAGCTCCATCTGGCCAGGCTGTGATAGGCTCTCCCACTCCTAAGCCTCCCAGTCTGACTGGTAGAAGATGGAGTCACTCTCTCAGACTTAGGAGCAGGTGCAGACTGATTACCCACGGGCGTCGACACAGAAGCTGTGTCTGGCAGATCCTTTACAGTATTAGTTTAACTCCTTAACGCCGAAGGACGGATATATCCGTCCTCAGCAGCTGCTAGTTCGCGCAGGAGGACGGATATATCCGTCCTGTGATGGCGCGGGTACTGAGACTGTACCCACGCGATCAGTGGCAGGAGCACGGCTGTTCTACACAGCCTGGCTCCTGCTGCAACTGCCGGAATCGAAGCGCGCGCCGATTCCGGCAGTTTAACCCATTATATGCCGCTGTCAATAGTGACAGCGGCATTTAATGTGTTTGACAGAGGGGGGAGCTCCCTCTGTCACCCGATCGGCGCCTCCGCAAACAAATCGCGGGTCGCCGTCGGGTTTCCATGACAGCCGGGGGTCTAACAAAGACCCCCAGGTCTGCCTTCAGCATCTGCCTGTTAGGCGATGCCGGAGGCATGACCTAACAGATTGCCTGTCAGTTTTACACTGACAGGCAATAATGCTTTGGTATACGAAGTATACCAAAGCATTATATATGCGATCGGCACATCGCATAGTGAAGTCCCCTGGTGGGACAAAAAAATAAAAATGTAAAACAGTTAAATAAAGTTTGTGAAAAAGATAAATAAATAATTACAGTCAAAGTCAAATAAAACTACTTTTTTGGCCCAAAAAGTGGTTTTATTTAGTAAAACGGTCAAAACAAATCACACATACACATATATGGTATCCCCGCGATCGTAACAACTTGACCAATAAAATGAACACATTAATTAAACCGCCGGATGAACGGCGTCCAAAGAAAACGCAAAAAACAACGTCAAAATTCTCTCTTTTCTCCCATTCCCCCCATAAAAAATAAAATATAAGTTAATCTATAAGTCCTATGTACCCCAAAATAGTACTAATAAAAACTACACATTGTCCCGCAAAAATCAAGCCCACGTACGGCCACATCGACGGAAAAATAAAAACGTTACGCCTCTTGGAACGCGGCGATGCAAAAACAAGTAATTTTTTTCTAAAAGGCTTTTTATTGCGCAAACGTAGGAAAACATATAAAACCTCTACATATTTGGTATCCCTGTAATCGTGCCGACCCATAGAATAAAGTTAACATGTTATTTACGCTGCATAGTAAACGGCGTAAATTTATAACGTGAAAATTAATGCTGGAATAGCTGCTTATTTTCAATTCTCTCCTAAAATAAAGTTAATAAAAGTTAATCAATATATTATAAGCATCTAAAAATGGTGCAAATACAAAATACAACTCGTCCCGCAAAAAACAAGCCCTTATACGACTATGTCGACGGAATAAAAAAAGAGTTACGACTCTTGGAATGCGAGCATGAAAAAACAAAAAATAATCCTTGGTCATTAACGTGCAAAATGGCCCGGTCATTAATGGGTTAAGGGTGTGCATATTTATGCAATAACATTATTTTTGTTCTTTATTTTTATTTTTCCACCCTAAAAGATTTCAGTTTGTTTTTCAATACAATTGTACAGATTATAGGTGACCTTAACCTCTTCCCGCTCTGCTCAGTACTATTACGTTGTGCTGAGTGCATCGTTCGCGCTCAGCACAGTAAGGCCTTATTCACACGAGCGTGTTAGTTTTGCGTGCGTGCGTAAAAAATGCAGCATTTTTCTTGCATTGCCGTTCCGTGTAACATGTGTGCATGATGCTTGTGTGCATTTTATTACGCGCATATGTCATCCGTATGTTACGCGTTTTTTACGTCAGCAAAATAAACTGAAGGAGGTGGGTTTTTTTCCTCATCATTTCTTTAGCAACTGTTGCGTGAATTACGTCCGTGTGCTGTCCATTCTTTTCACGCACCCATAGACTTCAATGGGTGCGTGATGCGCAAAAAACGCACAAGAATAGGATATGCAGTGAGTTTCACGCAGCGGAAACACGCTTCGTGAAAAACACTGAATGTCTGAAAGGACCAATTGAATTGGATAGGTCCGTGTGACGTCTGTTGTTTTAACGCGTGTAACACTTGAGTAAATAAGGCCTAATAGTACTGACCTGATTTCACACAGCGCCATCTTTCCCCGGCGTGTGTTTGAGCTGTGATACTTGCTGTTTCCGACAGCAGGCTATCACAGCTCAGTGTGCAGGGACCGATCGTGGTGGTCCCTGCAGATTAACCCCTTAGAAGCCGCATTCAATAGCCAATGGTTTCTATGGCAACCGGAGGCCTAACAGTGGCCTCCGGCTATGCCATCTATGGAAGCCTAGTGGGTCCTGACAAAGTCAGAACCCACTATGCTTGCTGCCAGTGAGTGGCTGACAGCTCTAATACACTGCTGTACGCATGTAGCGCAGTGTATTAGAATTGTGATCAGGGTTTCCTGCCTTCAAGTGGGACAAAAAAAAAAGTTGTAAAAAAAGTAAACGTTTTAAAGTTAAAGGCCCCCTTTTTCCTTTATCAGTCCTTTATTATTAAAAAAATAATACATAATTGGTATTGCTGCGTCCGTAACGGCCTGAACTACTAAACTAAACAACAGGGACCCGAATCCTCGGACCTAGCCTTGTTCCTGCAGTCTTTCCATGCCGTGTACGAGGAGCCGGGCCGAACATCTTCTGCCGCAGCAGCTCTGATAACCCTCAAGCAAGGAGGCTCCACAGTAGGAGAGTATGCCCAACTCCTTTCGTACCCTGGCAGTAGAGTTAGCATGGAACAATGAGGTGTTGGTGGTGACCTTTTGGCAGGGACTGTCCTTACACATCAAGGATGAGCTAGAAGCCCGTGACCTTCCTTCAACCTTGGATGCCCTCATGTCCTCATCCTGTTGGTCACCAGGGTCGACATGAGGATCCAGGAATGCACTGGGAAGTTCGACAGGAAAGCCTGTTTCACAGACTAGCACCCTTGGTCCAGAGACCACTATTGCCTTCCCCTGTTGCGCTACCTAAAATACTGATGCAGGTAGACAGAGTCAAGTTGTCCCAGCAGGAGAAACAGCGCAGAGGCTCTTCTGGTTTATGTCTGTATTGCGGCCTTAAGGGTCATTTTGTGCGCCAATGTCCACAGAAGCTGGGAAACTCCAGCACCTAGGGTTGGTTGGAGAGGAAACTCTAGGGGGACGATTCCAAGCGTCAAAACCTGTTTCAAATTATCTATTCCTGTGACCATCATCTCTGGAGAGACATCACATTCCTGCTCTGCCTATCTTGTTTCCCGGAGCAGCTGCAGATTTCATCCAACTGGATTTAGTGGATCGTCTACATCTACCCACAGTTCTTCTAGAGAGACCTTTGGCTGTTGCCTCTATAAATGGACTACCATTGCCCGATCCTATTGTGTCTATCGCCAAACCACTGACCTTACAAATCAACGTTTTTCACTCGGAACAGATCACCTTCCTTGTTCTGCCTAAAGCCATCAATCCTGTCCTGTTGGGCCTGCCTTGGCTCCGACTACATGCTCTGGTTCTCGACTGGAGTTCCGGTGAGGTCCTCCAATGGGGTCCCAAGTGGCTTGCCCGCTTCCTGCCACAAGTTTGTCCTGTTTTGCCGCCACTGCTTCTCCGATCCACCATCACAGTATGTTAGTTTTGCGGACGTCTGCAGTAAGAAGGCGGCAGAAACGCTTCCCCCCCATCGTATCTATGATTGCCCTGTTGAAATACTTCCTGATGCCTTGCCACCTCGAGGTCGAGTTTATCCTCTCTCCCTGCCAGAGACCCTAGCCATGTTTGCCTTTGTTAAGGGGAACCTCGAGACAGGGTTCATCCGGAAGTCATCCTCTCCCAGCAGGAGCCGGATTCTTCTTCGTGAACAAAAGGGACGGATCTCTTCGTCCATGCATCGACTACCAGGTCTAAACCAAATTACGGTCATAAATAAGTACCCCCTACCACTGATTTCAGAACTTTTTGATAGAATTCGTGGGGCCAAGGTGTTCACAAAGCTGGAACTACAAGGAGCTTATAACTTGATCCGTATCCGCAAGGGTGACGAGTGGAAAACCACAATTAACACGAGAGACGGCATTATGAATATCTAATAATGCCTTTTGGGTTATGTAATGCCCCAGCTGTGTTCCAGGAATTTGTGAATAACATTTTCCGAGACCTACTGCATGTCTGTGTGGTGGTCTATCTGGATGACATCCTGATTTACTCACCTAATTTGTTGATACATCGGAAGCACATTCGCCAAGTTCTCTTGCGGTTAAGGGGGAAACTTCTATATGCTAAACTCGAGAAATGTGTGTTCGAGGGGTACTCTTTGCCCTTCCTGGGCTACATTGTGTCTAACCGTGGCCTCAAGATGGATCCTGAGAAGGTAAACTCCGTCTTAGTATGACTACGACCTCAGGGTCTTCGTTCCATACAACGATTTCTGGAATTTGCAAACTTCTATTCGCAGTTCATCCCGAACTACTCATCACCGACTGCTCCAATCTTGGCACTCACAAAAAAGGGGTGAACGCCAAGCTCTGGCCTCCAGAGGCAGAATATGCGTTTTCTGATCTCAAGAGCGCTTTCACCTCAGCATCTGTTCTCCATCACCCTGATGCTTCTCTGCAATTTCTTCTGGAGGTAGACACCTCTTCTGTAGGTGTGGCAGCACTACTGTGCCAAAAGAATTCCAAAGCCAAGATGGTGGCTTGTGGCTTCTTCTTAAAATTATTCTCCCCAGCAGAATGCAACTATTCCATCGGGGATCGGGAATTGCAGGCCGTCATGTTGGCCTTAGAGGAGTGCTATCCATCCTATTATCATCTAACAGTTAAATCCACACCAGCACAGATGGTAGTGGTTCTTTGCCTGTTTTTGCTTTACTTCCGTCCTGTAGACAAGAATGTGAAGGCAGAAGCCCTGTCTTGCTCCTTCGAAACCAATGACTCTGAGGAGACTTCTCAAGTCCTCAATACATCATAGATCCTTCTAGAATTATTGCTGCCTACCCCCTTGCAAATCAGAGACATTCCGCCAGGAAAGACTTTTGTCCATCTTGCTGACAGGAAGAAAATTCTCCGCTGGGGCCACAACTCTAAACTAGCTGGACACTCTGGTGTTCGTAAGACACAGGATTTGATAGTTCGTCACTATTCGTGGTCCACTTTGCCTAGTGATATTGTAGACTATGTCTCTTCATGTACGGACTGTGCCTCGAACAAATCTACCCGCTCCAAACCTGCTGGCCTGCTATTACTGCTGCCTGTTCCTGATGCCCCTTGGCAGCATATTGCGATGGACTTCATCACTGACCTTCCTTCTTCAGCTGGATGTACTACAATCTGGGTAGTGGTGGATCGATTCTCAAAAATTGCACATTTTGTTCCACTGGCTGGCCTTCCATCTGCCCCTCGCCTAGAAAATGTGTTTATTCTTAACATCCTCTGCCTGCACGGCCTTCCTCTGCATATTGTCTTGGACTGGGGAGCACAGTTTACATCCAAGTTCTGGAGATCCCTGTGCAACCTGTTAGATGTAAAGCTGGGCCTCTCCTCTTCCTATCACCCACAATCCAATGGTCAAGTGGAGAGGACCAATCAAATTTTGGAGAACTATCTCCGCCCTTTCGTTTCTGCCCAACACGACAATTGGTTGCAACTTCTGCCTTGGGCGGATTTCTCGTACAATCATCACACAAGTGAGTCTACTGCCTCGTCTCCCTTCTACATCGTGTACAGCCAGCATCCTCGAGTTCCTCTGCCTGTGCCAGCCATGACTCAAGTACCAGCAGCCAATTCTTCTTTTGGGACATTTATTTACATCTGGCAGCAGACTAAGTCTGTGATTCTCCAAGCAGTGGACCGCATGAAAAAGCATGACGATAAAAGGAGAAAAGTTCCTCCTCAGTTCTATCCTGGAGTCAAGGTCTGGGTATCCTCCATAAACATTAGTCTCAAGATGCCCTTCCACAAATTTGCTCCCAAGTTCCTCGGTCCTTTTGAAGTACTGCAACGGATTTACCCTGTATCCTATAAACTTTGATTGCCTCCTGCACTCAAGATCCCCAAATCATTCCACGGATCCCTCATTTAGCCTGTGGTTCTGAACCACTTCAGTAAAGCTGCTAGGTCTGCAGTTGCTCCCAGCGGGTCGTCTGATGTGTTCGAGGTAAATGAGATTCTGGACTTTAAGAGAATAGGAGGAAGAACCTTCTATCTAGTCGACTGGAGAGGGTTTAGTCCTGAGGAAAGTCCTGAGGAAAGGTCCTGATCCCGCGACCACAGTCTGTTGGCTTCTTGCCGGTGTCTCCCTTCTAGGAGACGCCAACACTCGCGGCCGGCTGGTCCTACTCTCACTGTTAAGGTGTGCATGTGCCTTAAAGGGCCAGCACACACATTTTTAAAGTTCCCTAATCAACCCCTGTCCATCCTGGACTATAAGAATGGCTCCACCCTTCCACTCCCTGCCTGAGCATTGTTGTTGTTTTCCCATGTCTGTATTGCAAATGGTCCCTTAGTGTTTCCTGCTCCCAGTGTTCCCTTGTCCTGCTTCCTATATCCTGTATCCCGTGCTTTGCCTTGTTTCTGAGCTTGTATAGTACCTGAGGCGTGCCTTGCCCCGCCTGCTGGAATACTCAAAGTCTGCTGTCGCCTGTCATCCCTGATACCATCCGCCACATCTGGCGCAACCCACCACCTCCAGCCCATCTGTGCCAGAGCCCTTACTGCCATCCGGACTATCCCAGATACCCTTGTGCTACACTCCTACCATAGACTTTGTGCATCGACTGTGAGTTGGTCAGCTTTGCCCACCAGCCCCCGCGCAACTTCTCTTGATGGTCGATAGCCATTGCCCAACAGTAGCTGCATTGCTGGGTCTGTTAAGTGACCCATTTATTCAGCACTAGCATTCATGGGCGTTGCTAGGGTCTTAGTAACTTTGACCCCTATTGCTACGCTACTGGATAGGATTATATACAGTGACTCAGCAGATAGTATCACACATGATAAATAGAGATGAGCGAACTTATCAAAAGTTCGGTTCGACTAGTTTGCCGAATTTCACAAAAAAGTTCGATTCGGACCGAACTAGTTCGGACCGAACCTGTCACTTCCGTGCGCCGAGCATGCTACTGTCCAGGGTGCTGATAGAGTTAATGGGCTGCACTAACTCTTTCAGCAACCTTGACAGTACATGCTCGGCGCGCGGAAAATACAATTTTAATGCAATAAAAAAATAAAAATAATACGTTCGTACTTACTTTCCTCCTGTCCGGCCTCCAGCGATGACGTTTCATCCCTTTCGCCGCTGCAGTCAATCACAGGCTGTAGTGGCGGTCACGCACGTCAGGATGACGCTTCATCCCACGTGACCGCCTCAGCAGCCAATCACAGGCTGCAGTGGCGACATGGATGAAACGTCATCGTAAGTATGAACGTATTATTATTATTTTTGGCATGTATGTATGTTGTCATGTATGTATGTATGTATGTATGTTGTCATGTATGTATATATGTGCATGTATATTTGCATGTATGTTGGCATGTATGTATATATGTGCATGTTTGTATGTATAGTTGCATGTATATATGTATGTATGTTTGCATGTGTGTATGTTTGCATGTATGTATTTTTGCATTTATGTATGTTTGTATGTATGTTTGCATGTATGTATGTTTGCATGTATGTATGTTGTCATGTATGTATGTATGTATGTATGTATGTATGTTGTCATGTATGTATGTATATATGTGCATGTATGTTTGCATGTGTGTTGGCATGTATGTATATATGTGAATGTTTGTATGTATATTTGCATGTATATATTTGCATGTATGTATGTATGTTTGCATGTGTGTATGTTTGCATGTATGTTTGCATGTATGTATGTATGTATGTATGTTTGTATGTATGTTTGCATGTATGTATGTATGTATGTATGTTGTCATGTATGTATGTATATATGTGCATGTATGTATGTTTGCATGTTTTTATTTTTGCATGTATGTTTGCATGTATGTTTATATATATGTGCATGTATGTAATTATGTTTGCATGTATTTATGTTTGCATGTATATTTGTGCATGCTTGCATATATGTATGTATGTATGTATCTTTGCATGTTTGTTTGTATGTATGTATGTTTTCATGTGTGTGTGTATGCATGTATGTATGTATGTATGATAGTTTGCATGTATGTATGTATATATGTGTGTATGTTTGCATGTATGTATATTTGCATGTATATATGTGCATGCTTGTATGTATGTTTGTATATATGTATGTATGTATGTTTGCATGTATGTTTGTTTGTATATATGTCTGTATGGCCATGTATGATACCGTCTGCTGGCGCCCTGTATCTAAGTCAACTTCGCGGCAGGCTTCTATACATGGTATAACAGTGAATAGAACACAAGAGAAAAATGAGTCGATGACTATTGAAATATAAATTGCCAAAGGCATAGAAAAATACACATTTTATTTGGACAATACAAAATACATGGTTAAAACGTACTACAAATCGAAAAAACTGTATATCTCCAAATATATAGGAGGAGAAGTAGGATCACAATAATTATGAGTAAATGCACAAAAGAGAAAGTTTCTCTAAAGGGAAATATGTCAGTCACTCTAAGACAGTTTAAATAAAGATGTACGGCAAGAACCAGAATATACATATATTCATGTCCGGTATTCTATCGTGTCACCAAAAAGGTGAGTCTTATAGCAAATAGTGGAGAATACCGACATTGGTAAGTAAAGATAATCTTCATTCACCCACATTCGCTATATTTAAGAGACATTGAATATTCAGCTCAGCCTGTCTGAATCTCAGACGGAAGTGAACAAGGTTACAGAGTGTAGATGGCATAACAGGTATTGAAGTGAAGCCTACATAGTTACTAACCCATATGGTTACTCAGATGCAATAACTCCCAGGTATGGAGAGACCCCAACGCGCGTTTCGCGTAGATGGCTTTTTCAAGGGGTATAACAGTCAGTATCACACATTAAACTGAATCTAAGCCTACGACATGTTTTATTTCATTTATTTTTTATTTTTTTTACAGGTTTGGTGTTTGGACCATGTCGGTTTCTAGGACTACTAAGATGACGTTTTTTTTTCTACAATAAAATGGTTAACGAGGGTTGTATTGGGGGTGCTTTATTTCAATAAAATATTTTATCTATATCTTTGTCTTTTTCTTTTCAAATTTTATTACTACCACTTTAGTAATGGCCGCTGTCTGAGTGACAACATCCATTACTAAGCTGAGGCTTAGTGTTAGCCGGTGCAGAGGCTAACACTAACCACCATTATTACCCCGGTACCCACCACCCCCAGGGGTGCCGGGAAGAGCCAGGTACGATCCAGTACCCAACCATCTGTTGTGGCTGGTATTATGAGGCTGGGAAGGGCCAAAAACAGCGGACCTTCCCACCCTTGTAATGCTAGGCTGCTGCTGCTGTGTTGTATCTGGCTGGTTATAAAAGTGGGGGGGACCCCACGTCATTTTTTTTTTTTTTTTTTAAAAGACATGGGGTTCCACCCAATTTATCATAACAATAGACAAAACCAGTGGCCCTTCCCACCCATGTAATGCCAGACTGCTGAGGCCTTGTATATGGCTGGTTATTAAAAATGTGGGGGACCCGTCTATTGTTAAATTTGTTAAATTTAAAAAAAAAACGACGTGGGGGTCCCCCCCATTTTTATAACCAGCCCGATACAACACAGCAGCAGCAGCAGCAGCCTAGCATTACAAGGGTGGGAAGGTCCTCTGTTTTTGGCCCTTCCCAGCCTCATAATACCAGCCTACGGCCGCCCCAGTACCCGACCATCACAACAGATGGTCGGGTACTGGATCGTACCAAGCTCTTCCCGGCACCCCTGGTGGTGGTGGGTACCGGGGTAATAATGGGTGGTTAGTGCTAGCCTCTGCACCGGCTAACACTAAGTACCGCCTTAATAATGGACGCTGTCAGACAAAGACACATACCCAAACACACATATATACACAAACACACACATACACAAACACACACTGTTTCTTTTAAATGCTGCTGGGGAACCCGCTCGATCCACTATATAAGGCTGCGCTACAGTGCAGCTGTTAGGGATCTGCCAGGTACTTCATCTAGCTATACTCCTGGGATTAATCAATCCACACCTGAGGCCAGACCTGTTCGACTGACACCATCTCCCACCAACCAGGGTGGCAGGCTCAGGAGTGGGAGAGCCTATCGCGGCCTGGTCTCTCGGAGTTAGCTCCGCCCCCTGCCCTTTATTACCTGCCCTGTGCTCTCCCTCAGTGCTTGTAATTCTTTTGGATTCCTGGCCCCACTGCTGCTTGCTCCAGCCTGCTTCTGCCGTGCTTCTGCCTTGCTGCAGTTCTGCTTGACCTGCTTGCTTGCCCTGGCTTGCTTCTGTCTCCGTGCCCGCTTGGGTGTACTCACTTCGTCCTGGTCCTGACTGTTCGTTCGCCGCCCCGTTTCCTCGTGGCGTTCCGTGGCTACTGCCCCTTCCCTTGCGTGTTCCCTGTTTGTCTTCCTGTGCACTTAGCCAGAGTAGGGACCGCCGCCCAGTTGTACCTCGTCGCCTAGGGCGGGTCGTTGCAAGTAGGCAGGGACAGGGCGGTGGGTAGATTAGGGCTCACTTTCCCTTCACCTCCTTCCTGCCATTACAGCAGCATTTAAAAGAAACAGGATCCTGACCTGTCCATAGAGTTTAAGGCAGCACAGAGTATTTCAGGAGATGAGCGTGCTGATTCAGTGCTGCTGTGAACTCTGCTCTTACCATTACGTAGCTCTCAGTCTGTTAGCACTCCTCCACTCCTGTCCTCAAGAACACCTTCACTTGATTGGCAAGTCACCACGTAATGGTAAGAGCAGAGTTCACAGCAGCACAGATTATTTCAGGAGATGAGCGTGCGGATCTTGTGCGGGGTGGTGACTTGCCAATCATGTGAAGGTGTTATTGAGGACAGGAGTTGAGGAGAGGTAACAGACTGAGAGCTACGTAATGGTAAGAGCAGAGTTCACAGCAGCACAGAATCTGCACGCTCCTCTCCTGAAATATTCTGTGCTGCTGTGAACTCTGCTCTTACCATTACGTAGCTCTCAGTCTGTTACCTCTCCTCCACTCCTGTCCTCAAGAACACCTTCACATGATTGGAAAGTCACCACCCCGCACAAGATCCGTACACTCATCTCCTGAAATACTCTGTGCTGCTGTGAACTCTGCTCTTACCATTACGTGGTGACTTGCCAATCATGTGAAGGTGTTATTGAGGACAGGAGTGGATGAGAGGTAACAGACTGAGCTACGTAATGGTAAGAGCAGAGTTCACAGCAGCACAGATTCTGCACGCTCCTCTCCTGAAATACTCTGTGCTGCTGTGAACTCTGTTCTTACCATTACGTAGCTCAGTCTGTTACCTCTCCTCCACTCCTGTCCTCAATAACACCTTCACATGATTGGCAAGTCACCACCGCGCACAAGATCCGCACGCTCATCTCCTGAAATACTCTGGCTTGCTGTGAATTTTGCTCTTACCGTTACATGGTGACTTGCCAATCGTGAAGGTGTTATTGAGGACAGTAGTGGAGGAGAGGTAACAGACAGAGAGCTACATAATGGTAAGAGCAGAGTTCACAGCAGCACTGAATCTGCACACTCATCTCCTGAAATACTCTGTGCTGCCTTAAACTCTGTGGACAGGTCAGGATCCTGTTTCTTTTAAATGCTGCACTGTAGCGCAGCCTTATATAGTGGATCGAGCGGGTTCCCTAGCAGCATTTAAAAGAAACAGGATCCTGACCTGTCCACAGAGTTTAAGGCAGCACAGAGTATTTCAGGAGATGAGCACGGCCGGCCACGGGCAGCCGGTCGTTTTTCTGAGCCGTGCTCCCATTATGCACACGTCCGTAAAAACACCCGTTATTGCGGGTCGTAATTACGACCCGCAATAACGGGCTCATAGACTTCTGTTACCCACGGGTACCTTCCCGTTTTCTCACGGGAAGGTGCCCGTGCCGTTAAAAAAATAGAACATGTTCTATTTTTCTATTTTACGGGCCGTGCTGCTATAATTATAATGACAGCACGGCTCGCAAAAGCGGCCGGCTGCCTTTGCCCGGCCGTGCTCGTAATTACGAGTCGTAATTACGAGCACGGCCCGTAAAATAAAAAAATAGAACATGTTCTATCTTTTTAACGGCACGGGCACCTTCCCGTGAGAAAACGGGAAGGTACCCGTGGCTAACAGAAGTCTATGGGCCCGCTATTTTGGGTCGTAATTACGACCCGTAATAACGGGTGTTTTTACGGTCGTGCGCATGAGGCCCCGTAATGACGGGTGGCTACATGTGTGCACCCGTCATTACGGCAGCGTTGCTAGGTGAGGTCAGTAAATAGTCACTGTCCAGGGTGCTGAAAGAGTTAACTGATCGGCAGTAACTGTTTCAGCACACTGGACAGTGACTACCGATCACAATATAGAGTAAACTGTAAAAAAAAAAGACGTTCATACTTACCGGGAACTCCCTGCTTCCTCAAGTCCGGTCTCCTGGCCGTTGCCTTGGTGACGCGTCCCTCTCGACATCCGGCCCGACATTCCTTGATGACGGTGCAGCCCATGTGAGCGCTGCAGCCAATCACAGGCTGCAGAGGTCTCTGCAGCCAATCACAGGCTGCAGAGGCCTCTGCAGCCAATCACAGGCTGCCGCGTCAGAAAAGAAGGTCGGACTGGAGGAAGAAGAGGGACTCGTCACCAAGACAACGACCAGGTACGTATGAAATGCTTTTTATTTTATTTTTAATCAGCAGCCTCTTTTCTCTATCAGTGATTGATAGAGACAAGTGGCTGCCTATTTGTATAATATTTTTGACCGGGTTCGGTCAAAACGGGTTCGGCCGAACCCAGTGAAGTTCCAATTCGCTGCGAACCGAACTTTTCCGGAAGTTCGGACCGAAACCGGGTTCGGTTGTCCCGGTTCGCTCATCTCTAATAATAAACTTAAGAAGAGCAGCTCAGCAAACAGTATCACACATGATAGGCATAGCTACACAGCTTAGCTGACAGTAGCACACACAATAGGATTAAGTACACTGGCTAAACAGACAGCTTCATACATGATAGGCTTTGATACCGTGCCTCAGCAGATAGTATCACACGTAATAGGCTTAGATACAAGGGCTCAGCAGACAGTAGTATACATGATTGGCTTAGATACATTGGCTCAGCAGACAGTATCACACATGATAGGTTTAGATACAGCATCTTAGCAGACGATCACACATGATAGGCTTAAATACAGGGCCTCAGCAGACAATATCACATGAGAGCTAAGACACAGCAGCTCAGTAGACAATATCACATGAGTAATTTAGATACAGGACTACAGCAAACAGTATCCATATACTTATCCTCTTCGCTTCACCCCGAGCCGAAGCAGGCCTGACTTAGAATCGAGGAGGGTAAGTATATGGAAGAGTTACTGTAGTAACTGGGGCTCGTGTAGTTTTACTTATTGGAAACTACATAGACCCAAGTTACTACAGTAACTGTTGACAGATATGGTGCGGGGGCTATGGGCCCCCATGGCTTGAGGGCTGGTAGCAGAAGACAACATTGAGGGTACTATACCTATATAGAGAACACCAAGAAAATCCCTAAAATATTTATTGAAAATGTACATTCCAATTAGTGTATGACGTCTATGGACAGCGATGTTAGAGGCTTCCCCAGAGTCCCAGAGCAGAGCCTATACTAGCACTCTGCCCGGGACTCTGGCTCTGGGGAAGCCCCAGACATCGTGTGTCCAAACATGGACACCGATGTCAGTGAATTCCACAGAGTCCCGGAGCAGAGCCGATACTAGCGCTCTGCCCGGTCTCCGCTCTGGGGAAGACCCTGACATACTGTCCATATATGGACAGCGAAGTCAGGGAATTCCACAGAGTCCGGGAGCAGAGCCGATACTAGCGCTCTGCCTGGGACTCCGCTCTGGGGAAGACCCTGACACACTGTTCATATATGGACAGCTATGTCAGGGAATTCCACAGAGTCCCTGAGCAGAGCCGATACTAGCGCTCTGCCCGGGACTCTGCTCTGGGGAAGACCCTGACACACTGTCCATATATGGACAGCGATGTCAGGTAATTCCACAGAGTCCCGGAGCAGAGCCGATACTAGTGCTCTGCCCGGGACTCCACTCTGGGGCAGACCCTGACACACTGTCCATATATGGACAGCGATGTCAGGGAATTCCACAGAGTCCCGGAGCAGAGCCGATACTAGTGCTCTGCCCGGGACTCCGCTCTGCGGAAGACCCTGACACACTGTCCATATATGGACAGCGATGTCAGGGAATTCCACAGAGTCCCGGAGCAGAGCCGATACTAGCGCTCTGCCCGGCACTCCGCTCTGGGGAAGACCCTGACACACTGTCCATATATGGACAGCGATGTCAGGGAATTCCAAAGAGTCCCGGAGCAGAGCCGATACTAGTGCTCTGCCCGGGACTCCGCTCTGCGGAAGACCCTGACACACTGTCCATATATGGACAGCGATGTCAGGGAATTCCACAGAGTCCCGCAGCAGAGCCTATACTAGCGCTCTGCCCGGGACTCTGGCTCTGGGGAAGCCCCAGACATCGTGTGTCCAAACATGGACACCGAAGTCAGTGAATTCCACAGAGTCCCGGGCAGAGCCGATACTAGCGCTCTGCCCGGTCTCCCCTCTGGGGAAGACCCTGACACACTGTCCATATATGGACAGCGATGTCAGGGAATTCCACAGAGTCCCGGAGCAGAGCCGATACTAGTGCTCTGCCCGGGACTCCACTCTGGGGAAGACCTTGACACACTGGCCATATACGGACAGCGATGTCAGGGAATTCCACAGAGTCCCGGAGCAGAGCCGATACTAGCGCTCTGCCTGGGATTCCGCTCTGCGGAAGACCCTGACACACTGTCGTGGAT
This sequence comes from Rhinoderma darwinii, assembly GCF_050947455.1. Lineage (NCBI taxonomy): Eukaryota > Metazoa > Chordata > Amphibia > Anura > Rhinodermatidae > Rhinoderma > Rhinoderma darwinii. The sequence goes on along the minus strand of NC_134690.1, from coordinate 130,072,374 downwards.
CCTCTGGTGGGCCAGTCTGACGCTGAGTGCTTATTTTAATATTATGCAGGATTCAGGAAAGAATTGAATGATAAATTAAGATGCATTTTATATTTTATCATGGACTTAGCCGAATGGTAAGCCTCAGACATCATTATATTCTTGCAATTGAGGCCCCAGTAGACAAATGTTTAGAAACCCTGATCTAGCTGTTATATATGTCTGTAGATTACATTTTAAACATTCCTTGGAAGATATATTGTGAGCAAAATCTAATCTGTAAGCTATTTTCAGTCAAAAACCTTTACTCCTCCCAATAGTCCTTTTCAGTTTGGTCCTATGCTGTCCCTTCAATATCCTGAGTCCTCATTTGTCTGCTGATTCCAGCCTGTTGCAATGCTGATCTGCTGTTCCTGTGCCATGGCAGCTACCACCTATGGGAGACTATACTAGTATTGAACGTAAAAACTTTTACTATTATTAGAAAAACCTGATTTTAAAGAAAAAAAGGGAAAGATTTCAGTATTTCATATTATTTCACATTTATCTTATTTGTTTGAACACTTTAATGTGCTACTGTACACATGTATTTTATGCATAATATCAATAGGACTTCATATATTTCTATATCAAATATTCAGTAGAATTACAAAGTACAGGAAAAATACATCATAGACAAGCCAAAAAAAAATCAACATAAAAAATAACACAATCCAGATTAATATTATGATGAATACAGTGGTATCTGTATGTATCAATATTTTTCATATGTACAGACTGATTTACATCTCACAAAGTTTGTGAAATTAGTTCATTTTTACCTAGGAAGAAGAATGAAACCTTTTGAATGAAACCTTTTGCAAAATATGCATATATTCCTATCAAATTTGTTATAAAAATGACAGCAGATTGTCTCCTGACCAGTTTTATCCACCATTGATACAAAAGAATCAAGTATACCACTGACTGCCTGAAATGATGTGAAAAAGAGTTAACTATGAATTGGAGGAAAGCCTGAAACTCATTTTACAGAGACAGTGAACAGCTGAAACATAATGATAGCCAGTGTAATCTAGAAGTCTCTTTGAACCTATGACCCAGAGGTGAAAGTTTGTGGCAGTATCATAGGAAATAATCTTGGCATTTATCCAAGAGTAGTTTACTGATTTGTTTCGTTATCTGTACTTTCAATGTGTTTTTGAGTTACAGCAATATATTCCATGTTATTGCACAGGGGTATGTCTCTACAGATGTAATTGGGCAAAACTGGAGGACCAGCATTGATACAATACTATTAATAAAGGGTGGTGGTTGTCCTTATCATTTTTATGATGAGAGTCAGATATTTTAAAAGACATATGGCTATACGTGTGATGGCAGGAGAACTCATGTACATTATCTAGAAATTATGTTCATTTTAGGTTTTGGTCACTGTAGAGAAAAGCTTGCACACACGACAGATTGTGTTGCAGAAATTTATGCAAATGAAAATCAGTTCCATTCATTTGAAAGGAATTTGCAGAAATCCACACACCTGCTGCAGAAACACATAAAAGGAACTGATTTTCATTTGTAGAAATTTCTGCAATAAAATCTGCCGCATGGGACTGTACCGTTACTATTTCCTGTAAGGATCTGTCCTTTAATTTCAGCATGTACATTTTTGCCAATATAATTATAAACACATGGATGAGTATACTAGATGAGTCTTGGATGTCTCGCTCCTCAGCCCTCATGGCTAAAGCATGTGGTCAGAATATATCCTTAAATATTGTTGGTTATCCTCTAATAGATCCAGTTCATGTTCCTCATGATTTTGCAAAACTATAGGCGTTAATATGGAGTTGGGCCTTTTGCCGCTAACAGCTTCCACTCTTCTGGATATGCTTTCCATACCATTTTAGTGTGTGTCTGTGGTAATTTGTGCCTATTCATCCAATAGAGCATTTGTGTGGTCAGGCACTGATGTTTGACAAGAAAGTCTGTCTCACAATTGTTGTTAATTCATCCCAAAAGTGTTTGGTATGGTTAAGTTCAGGAGTAAGGGCAGGTTGCTCGAGTAGACACACCCCACACCAAACTCGGCAAACCATGTATTTATGGACCTCTCTTGTCATGCTGGAACAGAAACGAGCCTTCCCCGAACTGTTGCCACAAAGTGGGAAGTATACAATTGTCTAAAATGTCTTTGTACTCTTTAACATTAACACTACCCTTTACTGGAAATAATGGGCCTAGCCCAAAACCTGAAAAATAGCCCCAGACCATTATCCCTCCTCCACCAACTTTTACAGTAGGCATTTTGCTTTCTGGTAGGTAACATTCTCCTGGCATCCACCAAGCCCAGACTCATCCATCTGACTTCCAGATAGTGAAATGTTGTTCATTACTCCAGATAACATGTTTACACTGATCTAGAGTGACTGTGAGTTTTACACCATTCCGGTTGACACCTGTCTTTGCGCATGGTGATCTTGATTGCAGCTTGTGTGCAGCTGATTGACCATGGAAACCCATTTTTTTTAAGCTCCCCGTACTCAGTTTTTATGCTGATGTAACCTCCAAAGGAAGTTTGGAACTCTGTAATGTGAGTGATACAACAGATAACTTTATGCACCACGTTCTTTAGCGCTCGTCTGACTCACGTCATGAGTTTACATAGTTTACTACTTCGTGGCTGAGCTGTGGTAACTCCTAGACATTTCCAATTCACAATAATAGCAGTTTAAGCTGATTATGGGGAAGATCTAGCAGATCAGAAATGTCACAAACTCACTTGTGGAAAGTGCCACATTAAATGAGGTTATCAGACCGCTATTACAAAAAAAGTGCTCAAATACCTGTAGCCACGATAATCCCTCATGTACATTTTTTTAATAAAAAAGCCAAACTGTTTCTGACTTACCAAACCCCAAGACGATGCCTGTGCTACCGTTTCACTTGCTGTTTCAGAGGCTGGACTTTTTCTTGCAGAGCGTGTTGATAGCCTACAAGTCCCGGCATCCTTATATTCCTCATTCCGCACAGCTTAGTTTTGCAACACATGAATGTAGTCAGAGCGGGGCTGTGGCTGTGTAATACAATAACTGTCCCGCTTCTGACAACAAGTGTGTGCGCACGGTTAGCAAGTTGTGATGCGGCCGGCGCTTCACTAATAAGCGGTGGCACTGTAGACAGAGAACATGGGGGTGGACTGAAAAACACCCCATGCTCTGTGCTCATTAGTGCAGCGTCGGCCGCATCACATCATGCTAACGGAGATCGGAGAAACCTTTACTGTTGTTAGGTCATATTTAGGTATGTCCTAACAACTGCCTGTGTACTATCAGTACACAGGATAATGTACTGGCATATAGATATACAGTTAGGTTCAGAATGATTTGGACAGTTACACAAGTTTTGGCATTTTAGCTGTTTACCAAAACATACTGAATATACAGTTATATAATCAATATGGGCTTAAAGTGCAGACTCTCAGTGTCACGATCTGTGGGTATGTGGACCCACTGGGCCGTACCGCCATAGCAGCTGGCCAACAAAGTCTATGTATAAATAGTCCAAGCACAACAGTACCTGTAGTGCTTCAGACAGTAGCAACGGCTAGGCACAGATGGGACCTTGACCGCAGACACCAGACGTGGTGTAACACAGCAGACGGAACCGGTAGCACAACACAACTCCAACAGGTTCAAGGCACCGGAACAAATAGCATGGGATACAATGTACAGGTAGCAGGGCACGGGTAACAACGGGAACAGTATAACACTAAGGGGCCATTTGCAAGACTAACATGGGAATAGTAACAACACTCAGGTAATGTGCCAATGGGCAGGGCCCTTCTTATAGTCCAGGGTGATCATTTGACTAATTACTAATGTATTCCGTGTGCGCGCACTGGCCCTTTAAGGCTGGGAACGAGCGTGACACAGCAGAGTGGAGCGGAAGTGAGAGCTGCGAGCCAGCGCTCACTAGACCATGCCTGCGGCCGTCGAGGGGTGAGTAATCCCAACGGTCCGCGGCCATGGATGTTACAGTATCCTCCCTCTTATACCCCCTCTTCCTGGGGCCAGAGCTAGAGAGGAACTTCTTAATGAGGGTAGGGGCATTGAGGTTCTCTTTTGGCTAACAGGACCTCTCATCTGGACCAAACCCCTTCCAATCCACCAAATAAAAAGTTCTTCCTCCTACTCTCTTGAAGTCCAGGATCTCCTTTACCTCTAACACATCAGAAGAACCTCTGGGATCAACTGCAGGTCTAGAAGTTTTAGTGTAGCAGTTCAGGTCCACAGGCTTCAGGAGGGACACATGAAAGAAGTTGGGGATTTAGAGGGTAGGAGGCAGCCGAAGCTTAAAGGATACTGCATTAATTTGATGCAGGATGTCAAAAGGTGAGATGATCCTGAGAGCAAATTTGTATGAAGGCACCTTCAGATGGATATTCCTTGAGGACAGCCAGACTTTGGTACCTGGAAGATACTGAGGTGGCTCTCTTCGCCTTGTATCCGCCTTTCACTTCATGCGATCGACTGCCAGCAGAATAGAGGAACGGGTCTGTTGTCAGATTTGCAGAAAGTCCCCAAATTCAGAGTCAGCTAGGGGTACCTGACCTGTAGCCGACACAGGCAAAGGGATTCTAGGATGTTGACCGTAAACAATGTAGAATGGTGTGGAAGTGGTGGACTCACTTGTGTGGTTGTTGTATGAGAATTCGGCCCATGGACGAAGCTGTACCTAGTTATCATGCTGCATGGAGATGAAGTAGCGGGTGACCATTGGACTGGGGGGTGATAGGCTGAGGAGAGGCAGAAGATGTGCTGATTGAAGAGACCCGCCAGTCGGGGAGCAGAAGGTAGGCCGGTCAGCGGGATAAAATGTACCATCTTCGAAAACCAGTCCACCACCACCCAGACAGTAATGCATTCTGCTGAGGGGGGAACATCTGTGACAAAGTCCATCGAAATGTGCTTCCAAGGGTCATTGGGTACAGGCAGAGGTTGGAGCAGACTGGCAGGTTTGGAGTGAGCAAATTTGTTGGAAGCACACACAGTACAGGAAGAGACAAAGTCCACAATTTCTTTGGGGAGCATGGGCCACCAGAAATGACAAGTTATCAGGTCTCGAGTCTTGCGAACACCAGCATGCCCAGTCAGTTTGGAGCTGTGTCCCCAGCGGAGAATTCTTCTCCTGTCTGCCACGCGAACAAAAGTCCTCTTCGGAGGGATGTCTCTAACTTGCAAAGGATTGGCCGTGACAATGCAGGACGGGTCTATGATACTTTGAGGGGACTCCACAGTGTCCTCTGCTTCAAACGACCTGGACAGGGCATCGGCCCCCACATTTTTGTCAGCGGGACGATAGTGGAGAACAGCGACCACCTGGCTTTACGGAGGTTTAGCCAATGAGCCAACTTAAAATAGGTGAGGTTCTTGTGTTCGGTGTATATTAGGATGGGGTGGGCTGCTCCCTCAAGCAGATGTCTCCACTGATCCATAGCCAATTTTATGGCCAGTAGCTCCCGATCCCCAATAGAGTAGTTGTGATCTGCAGGGGAAAAAAGTCTCAAGTAATAGCCACATGCTACTGCCTTTCCTTTGGAGCCCCTCTGGAACAGAAGTGCACCTGCACCAACAGAAGAAGCATCCAACTCCAATGAGAACTGCCGAGTCACGTCAGGGTGATGAAGGATCGAGGCTGAAGTGAAGGCATGCTTGAGGCCATTGAATGTAGATTCTGCTTCTGGAGTCAACAGAGAAGAGAAGTTTGGGATAAACTGCTGGTAGAAGTTAGCAAATCCCCAAAAAACGCTATATGACCCGCAGACACTGAGGACTTGGCCACTCCAGGATGGATTTTACTTTCTCAGGATACATCTTGAGACCCTGATCCGAGATGATATAGCGCAGGAAGGGCAAAATATTTTTTTTTACAAAAGTACACTTCTCCAACTTGGCATATAGGCGATTCTCCCTCAATCGCAGCAGGACCTGACAAATATGTCTCCGATGTGTCGTTGGATCTGGGGAGAAAATCGAAATGTCATCAAGATGAACTACAACGCAGACATAGAGGAGGTCTCGGAACATATCATTGACAAATTCTTGGAAGACCGCGGAAGTGTTACACAGGCCGAAGGGCATCATCAGGTATTCATAGTTCCCGTCTCGAGTGTTAAATGCCGTCTTCCACTCGTCATCTTGACAAATTCAAATTTGGTTGTAGGCCCTACAAGTCTAGTTTCGAGAAGATCTTGGCTCCTCGCATGCGATCAAATAACTCTGAGATCAGCGGCAACAGATAATTGTTTTTGACCATGATCTAGTTGAGACCACGGTAGTCAATGCAGGGTCGAAGAGATTCGTCTTTTTTCTTTACAAAGAAGAAATGGCTGGAGAGGAGGATTTTCATATGAAACCCCTCTCCAGATTCTCGTGGATATAGGCTGACATGGACTAAGTCTCTGGCAAGGAGAGGGGGTATACACGACCACGAGGAGATGAGGCATCAGGAACCAGTTCAATCGGGCAGTCGTACGTCCAGTGTGGGGGAAGTATCTCAGCCTCCTTCTTGCAAAAGACGTCCGCAAACTGCAAAAAAATGAGTAGGTAGTCCTGTCAACGACTGAGACATAGGCAGAACAGGACGAACCTGTAGAAGGCAGCGGTGGAGACATTTGGAGCCTCATTGGAGAACCTCTCCGGAATTCCAGTCCAGAGCCGGAGCATGAAGCCGGAGCCAGGGCAGGCCCAGCAACACAGGATTGATGGCTTTGGGCAAAATAAGAAAGGTAATCTGCTCGGTATGAAGCGCTCCCACTTGGAAATTCAGTGGCTTGGTCTCGGACACTATGGGGTCGGACAGAGGAACACCATTCACCAAGGGAAAAACCAGGTGTGTCTTCAAGGGAACCGTCGGCAACTGCAGCTGATCCACTAAGTCCTGTTGGATGAAGTTTGCCACAGACCCGGAGTCCAGGTAGGTGTTTTCTCACTGGAGACTATGGTCACGGGAATGGACAATTTGGGAGAGAGTTTATTATTTAGTCTTTTTCCTGCTAAAGTTGCCTCTCCAACCAATCCTAGGCTCTGGGACTTTATAGGCTTTTGGGGACACAGACGCACAAAATAGCCTCCGAGGCCGTAATACAGACAGAGTCCCGAAGTGCATCTGTGCTGTCTCTCCTGCACAGACAACTTGAGATGTCTATTTGTGAAGGCTCCTCTGGTAGAACAGCTGATGAGGGCAGCTGGAGTTGCTGGAATGTTGGAGCTAGCCTGGGCAATCTCCTGACCCTGTGAATCTCTTGAGACCATTCCTGGAGCCTCACGTCAATCCGGATGGCTAGCAGGATGAGGTCATCTAGGGTAGAGGGTAGATCTCAAGCAGGAAGCTCATCTTTGATATCGGAGGAAAGACCTGCCAGAATGTAGCCACTCAGGCTTCGTTGTTCCAGATCAGCTCTGCCGCCAGGGTACGGAACTGAATGGCATACTCGCTCAAGGAGGGGTTTATTTGGCGAAGGGTCAGCTGGGATGCAAACTCTGAAGAGACTCTCCCAGGTTCCTCAAATACAGTGCATAAAGTCCATAGGAATCACCATTGGTCACGGGTCTCTGGTCCCTGTCATTCCCAGATGGGGTTCGACCATGCCAGGGCCTTGTCAGTAAGGAGAGAAACTATAAATGTGCCACTTGCGCCATCAGAAGAATATGCACTGGCATGTAGAGTGAAGTAAATCTGACACTGATATAGAAATTCCCTGCAGATCCTCACGTCTCCGTCGCAATGGCAGAGAGAATAGCAAATCAGTACTGCCAGGAAGTGTAGTAGGAGTAGCAGCAGGAGCAATAGGAGCAGTTGGTCCTGTTGTGAACAAAGATCAAGCATCTCCATCAGCATGGCTTGTGACGTTATCGCGGTCTTGAGTTGACCAGCAGGGTCCATGGCCAGAGCGTACTGTCATTATCTGTGGGTGTGTGGACCCACTGGGCCGTACCGCCATAGTGGGATAGCAGCTGGCCAATATAGTACCAAGTCAATATATAACTAGTCCAAGCACAACGATACCTGTAGTGGTTCAGACAGTAGCAACAGCTAGGCAAAGATGGGACCTTGACTGCAGACACCAGACGTGGTGTAACACAGCAGACAAAACCGGTAGCACAACAGGACTCCAACAGGTTCAATGCACAGGAACAAATAGCACGGGAAACAAGGTACAGGTAGCAGGGCATGGGTAACTACGGGAACAGGATAACACTAAGGGACCATTTTCAAGACTAACATGGGAATACTAACAATGCTCAGGCAATGAACAAAGTGACAGGGCCCTTCTAATAGTCCAGGGTGATCATTGGACTAGTTACTAATGTTTTGCATGTGCGTGCGCTGGCCCATTAAAGGCCGGGCGCGAACGTGCGCGCGCACCCTACGGGACACAGAAGAGTGGAGCGGAAGTGATCACCAGACAATGGCTGCGGCCGTCGAGGGGTGAGTAATCCCGATGGTCCACGGCCATGGATGTTACACTCAGCTTTAATTTGAGGGTATTCACATCCTAATTTGAGAAAGGGTTTAGGAATTGCAGCTCTTTAACCCCTTCAGGACACAACCTGTTTTGGCCTTGTGGACGCAGATGATTGTTTCAAATCTGACATGTGTCGCTTGATGTGGTAATAACTCTGAAATGCTTTTACCTATCCAAGCCATTTTGAAATAGTTTTCTCGTGAGATATTCTACTTTATGTTAGTGAAACATTTGGTTGATAAATTGAATATTTATTTGTGAAAAACTTCACATTTTAGCAAACATTTGCAAAAATTTGCATTTTTCTAAATTTAAATGTATCTACTTGTAAAACAGATAGTAATACCACACAAAATAGTTACTAGTTAACATTTCCCATAGGTCTACTTTATGTTTGCATAAATTTTTTCACGTCTTTTTATTTTTCTAGTATGTTACAAGGCTTAGAACTTTAGCAGCAATTTCTCAGATTTTCAAGAAAGTTTCAAAAGGCTATTTTTTCGGGGACTAGTTCAGTTCTGAAGTAGTTTTGAGGGCCTTATATATTAGAAAGTCCCCATTAATAACACCATTTTGAAAACTGCACCCCTCAAAGTATTCAAAATCGCATTCACAAAGTATTTTAACCCTTTAGGTGATTCACAGGAATTAAGGCAACGTAGAGGGAAAATTTACTAATTCCATTTTTTTTGCTGAAATTCATGTGTAATACATTTTTTTCTGTAACACAGTAGATTTTACCAGAGAAACGCAACTCAATATTTATTGACCAGATTCTTCAGATTTTAGAAATATCAAACATGTGGCCCTAGTGTGGTAATGGACTGAAACACAGGCCACAAAAGCAAAGGAGCAACTACAGGATTTTGGGGCCTCCTTTTATTAGGAATATATTTTAGGCACCATGTCAGGTTTGAAGAGGTCTCGTGGTGCCTAAACAGTAGAACCCACCCAAAAGTGACCCAATTTTGGAAACTACACCCCTCAAGGCATTTTTCATGGGGTATAGTTAGCATTTTGAACCCACAGTTTTTTTTGCAGAATTTAGTGGAATTAGTCTGGGAAGATGAAAATCACCTTTTTTTCAACGAAAACATAGCATTTTTTCATTTTTACAAGGAATAAAGGAGAAAAGGCACCCCAACATTTGTAAAGCAATTTCTCTTGATTACGGCAATACTCCATATGTGGTAATAAACTCATGTTTGGGCCCACAGCAGAGCTCAGAAGGGAACGAGCGCCTTTTGGATTTTGGAACGCAGATTTTGCTGGATTGGTTTTCAGTGCCAAGTCGGGTTTGCAATGCCCTGGAGGGACAAAAACAGTGGAAACCCCACAAAAGTGACCCCATTTTGGAAACTATACCCCTCAAGGATTTTTTCTAGAGGTATAGTTAGCATTTTGACCCCACAGGTTTTTTGTAGAATTTAGTGGAATTAGGCCGTGAAAATGAATATCAACATTGCTGTCCACTAAAATGTTGAATTTTTTGCTTATTCATTTTAGTTGTTCACTCTGGGCCTTCCAAGAGCCATTACTTTTTAAATTTTCCATCAATAGAGTGGTGTGAGGGCTTATTTTTTGCAGGAGGAGTTGTAGTTTCTATTGACACAATTTAAAGTACCATAAAATGTACTGGGAAACTGAAAAACAATAACTTGCGAGCTGAAATTGGACAAAACTGTGATTCCTCCATTGTTTTTGGGGTTTTGTTTTTACGTCTTTCACCGTGCGGTAAAAACTACAACTTTAGTTTTATTCTGGGTCTCAATATGATTACGGTGATACCAAATTGTTATAGTTTTTTTATATTTTACTACTTTTACAAAGAAAAGATTGTTGGTAAAAAAAAATTGTTCTGTATCAACACATTCTGAGAGGCATAACTTTTTGATTTTTTGGTCGATTGAGCGCTGTGAGGGCTTATTTTTGGTGGGACGAGCTGTAGCTTTTAATGGTACCATTTTATGGTACATACAACTTCTTGATCACTTTTTATTAAAAAGTTTTAGCGCTAAGTTAATTCTTTATTTCTTACGGCATTCACCATGCGCAATAAATGACATTTTACTTTATTCTGCGGGTTGGTACAATTACGACAATATCATATATATATATACATATATATATATATATATATATATATATATAGTTTTTTTTATGCTTTGCAGCGTTTGCATAATAAAATTAAGTTTCTTCAAAATAATTTATTTTCTGAGTCACCATATTCTGAGAGCTGTAACTTTTTTATTTTTTAGTCAAAAAAGCTGTTGGAGGTCTTGTATTTTGCGGGACGGGTTGTAGTTTTTATTGGTACTATTTTGGGGTAAATGCAAATTTTTGATCACTTTTTATTTTATATCTTGGGAGGGGTGGTGACCAAAAAAATAGCGAAGCTGGCATAGTTTTTCATTTATTTTGTTTGCGGCCTTCACCGTGTGGGAAATATAACATTATTGTTTCATAGTTTGGGTCGTTACGAACGCGGTGATACCAAAAATGTGTACTTTTTTTTTTAACGTTTTCATTTTTATCCTATAATAAATGAGTTACTATAGGAAAAAAAAACCTTTTATTTTTGCACTTTTATAAAACATTTTTATTAACTTTTTTTTACTTTTTATACTTTCTGTTTTTTACCTGCAGCTCTGATCGCTGCTAGAATACATTACACTACCTAGGTAGTGTAATGTATTCCAACTGTCAGTGTGACGTCACAGTCACTCTGACAGTAAGCTGGTCCTCATAGGCTTCCATACATGGCAGACCTGGAGGCCGTTATCTGGCCTCCAGATGCCATCACAAGCATCAGCAACCCCCACGATTGGATGGGGGCTGCTGATGTGCTACAAACCCCCTAAATGCAGCTATCGCAATCGATTGGCGCATTTAAGGTGTTAATTGCCTAAATCAGCGGCGATAAGCCGCTGATCGGCAACACTGGAGTGTCAGCTGTCACGGACAGCTGAACTCCCGGTTCCCGATGCACTTCTTGTCACTCTGACAGGAAGCCTACCATGACCAACAGAGGTTGGTTCTGATGGGCTTCCGTCCATGGCAGACACGGAGGCCATTGTTTGGCTTCCGTTTACCAGGCTAACTATCGGCAAACCCCGCGATTTCAGACCGGGGTCTGCCGATATGCTAGAAACCCCTAAAATATAGTGATCGCAACCGATTGCTGTATTTAAGGGGTTGTTTTGACAAAATCAGCGGCAAACGACCACTGGCCGGCAAGAGTGGAGTGTCAGCTGTCAGCGACAGCTGTCCTCCCGGTTCCCGATGCAAACTGTCGCCGACAGTGTGAACCGGAAACAACTCAGTAGCTATACGTTCTTGTGCGGGAAGTAATCTCCCGCGACGATATATAGTTACTAACTCGTCCGGGTAGGGTTTAATATGTAGTTCCCTCTTTTTCAAGGGACCAAGGGTAATTGGACAATTATCTCAAAAGCTATTTAGTGGGTTGCATAGGCTATTCCCTCCTTAATCCATCATCAATTAAGCAGGTAAAAGGTGTGGAATTTGCATTTGGAAGCTGTTGCTGTGAACCCACAACATGAGGTCTTAGGAGCTCTCAATGCAAGTGAAACAGACCATCGTTAGGCTGAAAAAAAAGAAATCCAGCAGAGAGATAGCACAAATGTTAGGAGTGGCCAAATCAACAGTTTGGTGCATTCTTGAAAAAAAAAAAGAGTGCACTGGTGATCTTGTGAACTCCAAAAGACCTGGACATCAATGGAAGACAAAAGTGGTGGATGATCGCAGAATCCTTTCCATGGTGAAAAAAAATCCCTTCGCAACATCTGCCCAAGTGCAGAACACTCTCCTGGAAGTAGTTGTGAGAGTATGTAAGTCTACCATAAAGAGAAGAGTTCATGAACGCAAATACAGAGGGTTCACCACAAGGTGCAAACCATTAATTAGCCTCAAAAATAGAAAGGACAGATTAGACAAAAGAAGCCAGCCCAGATCTGGAACAGCATTCTTTGGACAGATGAAACTAAGATCAACCTGTACCAGAATGATGGAAGAAAGTATGGAGAAGGCTTGGAACGGCTCATGATCCAAAGCACACCACATCATCTGTAAAACATGGTGGAGGCAGTGTGATGGCATGAGCATGCATGGCTGCCAAAGGCACTGGGTCACTAGTGGTTATTGATGATGTGACTGAAGACTGAAGCAGCCGGATGAATTCTGAAGTGTTCAGGAATTTACTTTCTGCTCAGATTCCACCAAATGCAGCAAGGTTAATTGGACGTCGCTTCACAGTACAGATGGACAATGCAAAACATACTGCGAAAGCAGCCCAGGAGTTTTTTTAAGGCAAAGAAGTGGGATATTCTGCAATGGCCAAGTCAATCACCAGATCTCAACCCGATCGAGCATGCATTTCACTTGCTTAAGACAAAACTTAAGGCAGAAAGACCCACAAACAGGCAACAACTGAAGATGGCTGCCATAAAGGCGTGGCAAAGCATCACAAAGCAGGAAACCCAGCGTTTGGTGATGTCCATGGGTTCCAGACTTCAGGCAGTCATTGCGTGCAAAGGAATTTAATTATGGTAATGTTAATTTGTCCAATTACTTTTGAGGCCCTGAAATGAGGAGGCTGTGTAGAAGAATTGTTGCAATTCCTAAACGTTTTACAGGATATTTTCGTTCAACCCCTTGAATTAAACCTGAAAGTCTACACTTCAATTGCATCTCAGTTGTTGCAGAGCCCAAGTCATAAAGATTGTGTCATTGTCCAAATAATTCTGGACCTAACTGTATGCCATTATTACATTAAAGGGAGTCTGTCACCAGAATGTCCGTATTAAACCAGTAACCGGTATTATAGAGGAGACTAACCTGTTTCTAGCGTTTATTTTCATTTTTTGCTTACTGCCCCTTTTGTAGAGAAATATGTTTTATTAAGTTTATGCTAATGAGCATTTAGGTGCAATGAGGGCGTTACTATTTCACCTAAATGCTCTTACGTCGCTCCCCAGTTCAACCCCACTCCCTCTCTTCTTATATTGATTGACAGGGGCCAGGCAGTGTAATCGGCACGTTCATGCCTGGCCCCGTACTATATGTAACGTGCCCATGTCCCTGCTCTTTACTAGGCACATGCGCTGTATGATCTTTCTGCTCGACGTTCTAATCGGCACTACAGCGCATGTGCAGCATCCCTGCTCTTCTTTATTCGGCGCATGTGCAGTAGTGCCGATTAGAACGTCGAGCAGAAAGATCGTACTGCGCATGCTCCGAGTGAAGAGCAGGGACGCATGAGTTACAGATAGTACGGGACCAGGCATGAATGTGCCGATTACGCTGCCTGTCCCCTAAGAAGGGAGGGAGGGAGGTTGAATTGGGGAGCGAGGTAAGTGCATTTAGGTGCAATGGTAACACCCTCATTGGACCTCAATTCTCATTAGCATAAACTTAATAAAACGTATTTCTCTAAAAATGAGGCAGTAAGCAGAAAATGAAAATAAACACTAGAAATAGGTTAGCCTCCTCTGCAGTACCCTGTTACTAGTTTAACTCAGATATTCTGGTGACAGACTCCCTTTAAAGTTTAAGGATAAAAAAGTTAAAGAAAAATGAAAGTAATATGAAATAAAAAAATGCAAAAAGATACACACATTTTTTACAGCAAACATTACAAGTAGAGATTAGCGAACTTATGAAAAGTTTGGTTCGGCTGGTTCGCCGAATTTCTTGAAAAAGTTCGATTCGGACCGAACTAGTTCGGACCGAACCTGTAATTCAAGAAAGCCCATAAAAATCGTGTATGGAGCTCCCGTAATGATGGGTGGCTACATGTGTGCACCAGGCATTACGGTAGCGTTGCTAGGCGACGTCAGTAAATAGTCACTGTCCAGGGTGCTGAAAGAGTTAACAGATCAGCAGTAACTCGTTCAGCACCATGGACAGTGAATTCCGATCACAATATAGAGCAACCTGTAAAAAAAAAAAAAAGACGTTTGTACTTACCGATAACTTCCTGCTTCTTCCTCCAGTCCGGCCTCCCGGCCGTTGCCTTGGTGACGCGTCCCTCTCGACATCCGGCCCGACATCCCTGGATGACGTTTCTGCCAATGTGACCGCTGCAGCCAATCACAGGTCAATCACATGCTGCAGCGGTCACATGGACTGCCGCATCATCCAGGGAGGTCGGGCTGGATGTCAAGAGAGGGACGCGTCACCGTTGCCTTGGTGACGCGTCCCTCTTTCGGCATCCAGCCCGACCTCCCTGGATGACGTTTCAGCCAATGTGACCGCTGCAGCCAATCACAGGCCAATCACATGCTGCAGCGGTCACATGGACTGCCACATCATCCAGGGAGGTCGGGCTGGATGTCAAGAGAGGGACGCGTCACCGTTGCCTTGGTGACGCGTCCCTCTTTCGGCATCCAGCCCGACCTCCCTGGATGACGCGGCAGTCCATGTGACCGCTGCAGCATGTGATTGGCCTGTGATTGGCTGCAGCCTGTGATTGGCCTGTGATTGGCTGCAGCTGTCACTTGGAGGTCGGACTGGAGGAAGAAGCAGGGAGTTATCGGTAAGTAGGAACTTCTATTTTTTTTACACGTTGATGTATATTGTGATCGAAAGTCACTGTCCAGGGTGCTGAAAGAGTTACTGCCAATCGCTTAACTCTTTCAGCACCCTGGACAGTGACTATCTCCTGACGTCGTGTACCGGAAAATCAGTGACTCATAAGCCGGCTTCGGTCAAAACGTGTTCGGCCGAACCCGGTGAAGTTCGGATTCGCTGCGAACCGAACTTTTCACGATGTTCGGACCGAAACCGGGTTCGGTTGTCCCGGTTCGCTCATCTCTAATTACAAGTTTCAATACAGTTAGGACCGTTATAATCTGCACAACAAATTTATAGCTTAATTTATAAAGTGTACGCTGTAAAAAAAACAGCTTTCTTTCACTTATTAATTTGAGGCACATGGTGTTATGAATTCAATACCTCCATGTTCCTCATATTAATAGTAAATAACCCCAGCATGTACCTCACACATCAACCCAATGTTGTCCATTATGACTGAGAAATATGATGGGGTTAACTACTATTAATGTGAGGCACATGGAGGTTCAAAATTAATCACACCACGTGCCTCACATCAGAAAATGGAAGAACTTTTATTTTATTATTATTGTTAGCAAAGTATCGTTTTGGTATCGAGAATCGCAATACTACACAAAGTATCGTATTGAAATCCAAATTCTGGTATTGTGACAACCCTAGTTCTGACAAGCCTGTGCCATTAAAAAATATGACCGAAGATGCACCGACACACCAGTCCCTTTTTCCCACGTGATGAGTGACGCACCAACACAAACTGGAGGGGATTCAGCTGGCAGTGACGAGAATCTGTGATGAGGCATCACAGCTTTTATAAAAAAAACTACAACAGTCTCTCTGAATAACCCCTTAAAAGTCACTGAGCTTTTCTATACTACTGCCAATGGATGTGGCTGAAACACTTTAACATAATAATGAGGAGGGATGTGCACAAACTTTTAACCATTTAGTGTAGATAGATAGATTTGTTTTAAACTGCAATAAACAAAAGCTGCAAATGGTGACTTGCCACAAATTTACGGTAACATTTTGTTCGCCAAATTTAGAAAGTGATGAAAAAAGTGGACGTGGTTTCCAAAAAGACATAGTTTAGGTCACATACACAGAAAAAAATCCCCAGAAGAACACCCCTTTAAGAAGCCCCCTGATCCAGACCAAATTTTTCTGTGACCAAGTTACACGGCCATTGTAGTCTATGTAAGCTGCCGCTCTATAAGCAGACCACCCCTAATCCGATCAAAGAACACTTTTTGTTTAACAATTTTTTTGTGAGAACCCCAGAAATAAGAAGGGAGCCATGCTGGAGACTAGGAATGAGAGGGGAGTCATGCTGGTGAATTGGAATGAGACATGAGCCATGCTGGGAACTAGGAGTGAGAGTGGAGAAATGCTGTGGACCAAGAATTTGAGGGGAGCCATGCTGGGGATCAGAAATGAGAGGGAAGCCATGCTGGGGACTAAGAATGAGACTGGTAGCCATGCTGGGGACTAAAAATTAGAGGGCTATTTATTTGTGTGCTGTACATGTTTGCTTTCTGCATTGCACACTGCATTCTATGTACTTTTTTCTTTGAAAGGACCAGCTCCATAAAATACAATTTTCTGTGCAATTTTGAGTGGTCTGCTCAAAGACGTTTTACTGTATTAGGAAAAATAGGTGAACATTTTCAGACTGAGACAATTGAAAATGCACCACCTAATAAAGTTGGTGCAAATCAGTACAACTATCTCCTTTACTTAGACTGGCATAAGATATTCTCTTAGTAAATGGCGTTCTTAGTAATTGCTGGCTATTAATGCAACCCTTGAACTAATGCATTATTAGACATTTCAGAACATTAGTGGCCAGTCATTTAGTATAGAGTATTGTCAGAGAAGGTCGAATATAAGCTATTCCTAAAGGTAGTCTACACATAGTGTACAGTATATCGCTACTTCTTATAATACTGTAAATATTGAAAAAAACATTTTTTTAACTTATATGCACAATTTCAGTGCTTTAATATGGGACACTTCTATTTATATCTTATACATTATTTTTTTTATTTTTTTAAAGTACAATCATATCTTGAAGTGGAAACATTACAGACGTTACTCTCATACTGCAGACGTGTTTTTACAGTGATCGTTAAGGAGCTTTAAACCTTGTTCACACAAAGTTTTTTCATGCTGATGGTGTTCCACGCCAAAATCCACGTGAAATCAACCTCCATTAATTTCAATAGGAAATCCGCATTTCTCTTCAAACTGTGCAGCATATTTGAAATCCACATTGTGGAAGAAAAATAAGTGACATTCCGTGCAAAAAAAAGGCAAATTTCTACACACGGATTAGCACCATTAAATGGTGCATACGGATCAATGGCACATAAAACTGGAACTGTGTACATTTTATATGCAGATTTCCCTTGACATCAGCCCCATAATCATTCGTGTGAACATGCCCTAAGGCTGGGTTCACACGACCTATTTTCAGACGTAAACGAGGCGTATAATGCCTCGTTTTACGTCTGAAAATAGGGCTACAATACGTCGGCAAACATCTGCCCATTCATTTGAATGGGTTTGCCGACGTACTGTGCAGAGGCCTGCCATTTACGCGTCGTCGTTTGACAGCTGTCAAACGATGACGCGTAAAATGACTGCCTCGGCAAAGAAGTGCAGGACACTTCTTTGCAACGTAATTTGAGCCGTTCTTCATTGAAGTCAATGAAGAGCAGCTCAAGATTTATAAGCGTCAAAGACGCCTCGCATAATGCGAGGAGGAGCTTTTACGTCTGAAACGACGCAGCTGTTTTCTCCTGAAACCAGTCTGTCTTTTCAGACGTAAAAGCCACTTCTCGTGTGCACATACCCTAAGTCTGCAGCAATGTGTTTTAAAAACAGTAGCTGCACAGAGAATCAGTAGTGCCATTACCTCTTTTGAACTCAGCTTCAGATGACAGAGCTGCTGGCCACTAAAGCCTGAACAGCTAAATTTTCAACTGTCAACACGCAATATTTAGTAAATAATGGGGATCACTGGAATCAAGGAATAAAAAAAAACATAACCTATAAGGGAGCACCCTGATGCATGCCTATACAACAAAGCAAAAATAGGGGTAAGTAGAAAGTGGACATCCAATTGACAGGACACCCCACCTCATAAGTAATCTTACAAGTAGATCTTTAGTGAAAAATTACCTTACATTAAAAACATTTAAAATAAAAGACAGGTAACAGGGGATTCGTTAAAATAAGACGAGTCCCCCCCCCCCCCACATGAAATTGCTGTGACCACAATTTCTATGTAAAAATACAAGAATAATCCCCAATGTAATGTATACATACAGCAATAAGAATGCATGTAGTACAAGTGTGAAAAATAATCATGGATACAAAGTTAACCCCTTCAGGACCAAGCTCATTTTGGCCTTCAGGACCAGACCCATTTTTTCAAATCTGACATATTTCACTTTATGTGGTAATAACTCCGGAACGCTTTTACCTATCAAAGCGATTCTGAGATTGTTTTCTCGTGACACATTGTACTTTATGATAGTGGAAAAATGTGGTCGATAAATTCAATATTTACCAGTGAAAAACACCAAAATTTGTTGAAAAATTGCAAAAATTAGCATTTTTCTAAATGTAAATGTATCTGCTTGTAAGACAGGCAGTTATACCACACAAAATTGTTGCTAATTAACATCCCCCATATGTCTACTTTAGATTGGCATAATTTTTTAACCATCATTTTATTTTTCTAGGACGTTACAAGGCTTAGAACTTTAGCAGCAATTTCTCACATTTTCAAGAAAATTTCAAAAGGCTATTTTTACAGGGGCCAGTTCAGTTGTGAAGCGGCTTTTAGGGCCTTATATATTAGAAACCGCCAAAAAGTCACCCCATTTTAAAATCTTCACCCCTCAAAGTATTCAAAACAGCATTTAGAAAGTTTCTTAATCCTTTAAACGTTTCACAGGAATTAAAGCAACGTAGAGGTGACATTTTCAAATTTCTTTTTTTTTTGCAGAAATTCATTTTTATTCTATTTTTTTTGTAACACAGAAGTTTTTACCAGAGGAACGCAACTCAATATTTATTGCCCAGATTCTGCAGTTTTTAGAAATATCCCACATGTGGCCCTAGTGTGGTAATGGACTGAAGCACCGGCCTCAGAAGCAAAGGAGCACCCAGTGGATTTTGGGCCTCCTTTTTATTAGAAAATATTATAGGCACCATGTCAGGTTTCAAGGGCTCTTTCGGTGCCAAAACAGTGGAAATCCACCAAAGGTGACCCCATTTTGGAAACTACACCCCTTGAGGAAATTATCTAGGGGTATAGTGAGCATTTTGACACAACAGGTTTTTTGCAGAAATTATTGGAAGTAGGCCGTGAAAATAAAAATCGTCATTCTTTCAAAGATTATGTAGGTTTAGCTAATTTTTTCTAATTTCCACGAGGACTAAAGGAGAAAAAGCACCACAACATTTGTAAAGCAATTTCTCCCGAGTAAAACAATACCCCACATGTGGTTATAAACGGATGTTTGGACACACGGCGGAGCTTAGAAGGGAAAGAGCGCCATTTGGATTTTGGAGCTCAAATTTAGCAGGAATGGTTTGCGCAGGCCATGTCGCATTTGCAAAGCCCCTGAGGTACCAAAACAGTGAAAACGCCAAAAAAGTGACTCCATTGAGAAAACTACACCCCTTGAGGAATCCATCTAGGGGTGTAGTGAGCATTTTGCCCCCACAGGTGTTTCATAGATTTTATTAGAATTGGGCAGTGAAAATAAAAAAAATCCTTTTTCTTCAATAAGACGTAGCTTTAGCTCCAAATTTTTAATTTTCTCAACAAATAAAGGAAAAAAAGAACCCCAACGCTTGTAAAGCAACTTCTGTGGAGTACGGCAATACCCCACACGTGGTCGTAAAATGCTGTTTGGGCACACGGCAGGGCTCAGAAGGGAAGGAGCGCCATTTGCTTTTGGTGTACAGATTTTGCTGCATTTGGTTTCTGGTCGCTATGTTGCATTTGCAAAGTCCCTGTGGGACCAAAACAGTGGATCCCCCCCAGAAGTGACCCCATTTTGGAAACAACACCCTCAAGGTATTCACCTAGGGGTGTAGTGAGCATGTTAACCCCACAGGTGTTTTGCAGAAATTTGTGTGCACACGATGTGGGAGAATGAAAATGGGAATTTTTCCTTAGATACGCCAATATGTGGTGCCCGGCTTGTGCCACCATAACAAGACAGCTCTCAATTATTATGCGGTGTTTCCCTGTTTTAGAATCACCCTACATGTGGCCCTAATCTTTTGCCTGGACATTCGACAGGGCTCAGGAGTGAAAGAGTACCATGTAAAATTGAGGCCTAATTTGGCGACTTATAAAGTATTGGTTCACAATTGCAGAGGCTTTGATGTGAAATAATAAAAGAAACCCCTGAGAAGTGACCCCATTTTGGAAACTGCACCCCTCAAGGCATTTATTAAGAGGTGTAGTGAGCATTTTCACCCCACGTGTCTTTTCCATAAATGATTGCGCTGCGGAAGGTACAAATTAAAATGTTTCCCTAGATATGCCAATTCAGTGTCAAATATGTCATGCCCAGCTTGTGCCACTTTTTTTTTTATATACACCGTTCACCGTACGTTATAAACTACATGTTACCTTTATTCTGAGGGTCAGTACGATTCCGGCGATACCAAATTTATAGAACTTTTTTATAACTTTTTGCACAATAAAATTACTTTTGGAAAGAGAATGTATTTTTTCTGTCGCCAAGTTGTGAGAGCCATAACTTTTAAATTTTTTCATTGATGGAGCTGTGTGAGGGCTTGTTTTTTTGCGAGACGAGGTATAGATTTTTTCGGTACCATTTTTGGATACATGCGACTTTTTGATCACTTTTTATTTCAATTTTTGGAAGACAGTGACCAAAAAAACAGTAATTATGGCAGTGTTTTTGAGGTTTTTTTTTACGGCGTTCACTGCGCTGGATAAATAACATAATATTTTTATAGTTCAGGTCGTTACGGTCGCTGCGATACCAAATATGTATGGCTTTATTATTTTTTTCAATAATAAATGACTTATAAGGGAAAAAGGGCGATTGTGTTTTGTGTTATTATTTGAAACTTTTATTGTATGTTTTCCAACTTTTATTTTTACTTTTTTTTACACTTTTCTTTAGTCCCACTAGGGGACTTGAATGTCCAACTGTTTGTTTGATGTTCTAATACATTGCACTACCTATGTAGTGCAATGTATTGGAACTGTCAGTTGTTCACTGACAGCAAGCCGATCAGGCTCCGCCTCTGGGCGGGGCCTAATCAGCTTACGTAATGGCAGACAGGAGTCCATTGTTAGGGCTCCTGTTGCCATGGTAGCAGTCGCCAGCCTTGCCATCGCATGGCAAGGCTGCCGATTTTCTACAAACCTCTAGGATGCAGCGATCACAATGGATCGCTGCATCGAAGGGGTTAATGACAGGAATCGGAGCTAGCTCCGGTTCCTGGCGATAGATCGGGGTGTCCGCTGTAACATACAGCGGACACCCACTGCTGATGACGCCGGCTCAGCTTCTGAGCCGGAAGCTGAGCCGGCGCCATCTTGCCGATGTTACCGGAAGACTCCTGGGCCCCGCCGACAACGGGGCATAGGAGGATTCCATTACAGGCTGATCGGGAGGTAAGCATTAGCCCTCCGATCGCCTTTGCAGCCACCGGCAACCCAGCGATCACGTTGCTGGGGTGCCGGTGGATATAAACTCCTCACATGCTGCGATCTCTATTGAACGCAGCATGTGAGGGGTTAATCGGTCGGATCGGAGGCTAGCTCCGGTCCTGGCCGATACCTTAGGGTGCCAGCTGTAACATACAGCTGTCACCCGGTGGTGATGTCGCTGGCTCAGCTCCTGAGCCAGCTTCATCTCCATGACGTACATTTACGTGAAAAGGCGGTAAGCCACCGATTTTAATGACGTTTATATACGTGATCCGGCGGGAAGGGGTTAATGACCTGTATTACATGTCCAAAGAAAAGAGAAATTTGCAGGAGAAAAAGGGATCATTCCAGGGGCGCTGCTGTGTGGTAGGAATAATAGGAACGAAATCCGGAGATAATTGTTATTCAATTTATTCAAAAAAGTGGCTACGCGTTTCAACGATGAACAATCGTCTTCATCAGGCCATGTGCATATTACATTGGACAAGTCTTATATAGCATCTGGGTTCAAACAAGACACGAGTGAAAAAAAACGCCAAATCTGTAAAGGTCAAGGTGCGATCGTGACGTCACAACCGGCTTTTTTTCATTCATTGTTCTCACCGTGGAGCGGTGAAAAAATGCACATGTTTAATACATCAAATCATTCTCAGTAAATTGTTGTACAATGGAAGGGTAATAAATACAGAGTTTGGAGTGTTCGTAAAAAAGCTTTTCTAAGTGGTGTCGGTAAGCGACTGTAAAAACAAGGCATCATACATTACTCAATAGGTGGTTGGATGGAAACAGTAGCGGGTAGTGAAAATAGTGGTTTAGACATAGGGCTACCCTAAAGACCGATGTGTTGCTAGGTAGCAGTGAGGGACGCCAGGACGCGAAATTCGTCACTAAGGCAACCAAGCAAGGAACAGCGCAACAGAGTATAGGAGGGTCTGCGTATTGCTGTGAGTGGGTTATAAAGACTGCTTTAAAACCGTTTTAAATACTAAAAAATGCATTGTGGAGGTAAATAAAATAAAATGTTTGGACATATAGCATTGTTTTTACACGGATAAAATATATTTTGTAAGGATGTAATTAGGGGGTTGCTATGTAACGGCGAATGACGCCAAGACGCGAATTTCGTCACCAAAGCAACCAAGCAGGGGACAGCGCAGCAGAGCGTAGGGGGATCTGTGCTGGAGATTATAACGACTGCTTTATGGCAAATTTAATTGTTAGAAATTGCTTTCTAAGGAAAAAAACATTCGGCATATAGTATTATTTTTACAGGTAAACTTTAGATACTAGAAAACGTATTATAGAAATATAGTGTAAAAAATATAGTATTATTTATACACAGGTAAAATATGTTTTGCAAGATTCTGTACAGTTAAAATTAGAGAGTTGCTAGATAACAGTGAAGGACGCCGAGACGCGGACTTAGAAACCTAGGCAACCAAGCCGGGAACAGCGCAACAGAGCATAGGGGGATCTGCGCTTACTGTACATAGATTATAATGACTGCTTAAAAATGGGTTTAAAAACTAGAGAATGTGTCATAGAAATATGTACAGTATAATATTAGACATATAGTATTCTTATTATACAGGTATATTTTACAAAAATTCTGTGCGGTTACAACATGATAGGATTTTTGGATGGAAAAAGTTAAAATGGCAAAACGGAGATCCATAAAAGGATGAGTGAATTTGTCACTCATATTGACAAACCTTACTTATTGTTTGTTATTGTATAATGATGTGACTTATGGAGGTTGTTTATCCTCAAGTAATGGTTTCCAATTTATGAAAATTAGAGCTATTGATTAATCCAGTGTTGATTCGGAGATATCATTCAGACCCCCTGGGTGCAAAGTCTGTAATTTAAAAATCCAATAGTTCTCCCTCTGTTTGAGTTTATTGTATCTGTTGGGAACATCAAGGTGTATGTCTTCGATAGGTGTAACTGAAATTTGGTTAAATTGGCATTTGTGTACATGGGTGAAATGTCGGGATACACTGTGTTTCAAAAAACCTGTGTTCACATTGAATCTGTGTTTATTAATTCTGGATCTCAGACATTGTGTGGTTCGGCCAACGTATTGAAGTTGACACGTACATTCCATTAAGTAGACAACATAGGAACTGCTGCAACATAGGGGTGACTTGATTGGGAAAGTTTCTTTTGTAACTGTCGATGTGTATGTATATTTCTTATTGCTGATACTATTGCAGCATAAACATCTCGAGTGGCCACATTTGTAAGAGCCATTAGGTCTGGATAGAAAGCTAGTTGGTACTATTTTGGGTTTTCGGATTCTGCTAGGGGCCAGGATATTTTTCAGGGTTAGGGAACGTCGAAAGGTGATGCTCGGATGGGATGGTATCGCATCTTTAAGGTAAGGATCGCTTTTTATAATGTGCCAATGTTTGTTCAAAATTGACCTAACTGTTTTATTCCCTTTGTTAAAAGTAGTGATAAAGTTAGTGTTATATTTGTTGGGTTCTGATTTTTTCCTTTGTACCGGGTTTAAGCAGGAATTTTTAGATAATTCTGATGCTTTAGATGTAGCGTCTTTAATTAATTTTAGAGGGAAATTCTTCTCTCTGAATCTTTTCTCTAAAATATTACACTCTAATTTAAAATTTACATTAGTACTGCCATTTTTGCGGACTCTTCTAAATTGGCCGAAAGGCACATTTATAAGCCAGGGGCGATAGTGGGCACTTTTGAAGTTAATGTAGCTGTTTACATCAACAGATTTGAAGTGAGTTTTTGTGACGAAGTGTTTAGTCTTGGTATCATAACTAATGGTTAGGTCCAGATAATCAATTGAAATTTCAGAGAAGGTATGCGTAAAGGAAATATCGTAGTTATTGGCATTTAAATGCTTAATAAAACTAGAGGCTTCGTTTTCTGATCCTGTCCACACGAAAAAAAGGTCATCTATGTAACGCCTGTATAAGAGAATGTTATTTTTAAAAGGATGTTCCCCAAAAATGTGTTCCTCTTCGAATGCCCCCATGTACAAGTTTGCGTAGGCTGGTGCGAATCTGGTGCCCATCGCACAGCCTTTAATTTGGGTGTAAAAACTATGATTAAAAGTGAATGAATTGTGGTGAAGAATAAAATCTATGCAATTGGTAAGGAAGGAAACTTGGTTATCAGGGATTAGGGTGTTAGATGATAGGAAAGATTTGGTTACCTGCATACCTTTTATATGTGGGATGTTGCTATACAGAGCGGTTACATCGGCTGTTAGAAAATATATGTGGGATATAGTTTTATCGATTTTGAGATTAAATAGATCTTTAATTAATTGAGTGGAATCTTTGAGGTAGGATGGTAGAGTGAGCACAAATGGTTGAAGGTGCAAATCTACAAAGTGAGAGAGATTGCTGGTTAGTGAGCCGATTCCTGATATGATTGGGCGTCCTGGGGGGTCTATGAGTGTTTTGTGTATTTTGGGAAGATGATAAATAAAAGGTATGTTTGGAAATGGTACGTGTAGGAAACGTTTTTCTTTTTTTGTGAGAAGGCCCTCCTGGAAAGCTTTCTCTATCATGATTGCATATTCCCGGCTTGGTTGCCTAGGTTTCTAAGTCCGCGTCTCGGCGTCCTTCACTGTTATCTAGCAACTCTCTAATTTTAACTGTACAGAATCTTGCAAAACATATTTTACCTGTGTATAAATAATACTATATTTTTTACACTATATTTCTATAATACGTTTTCTGGTATCTAAAGTTTACCTGTAAAAATAATACTATATGCCGAATGTTTTTTTCCTTAGAAAGCAATTTCTAACAATTAAATTTGCCATAAAGCAGTCTTTATAATCTCCAGCACAGATCCCCCTACGCTCTGCTGCGCTGTCCCCTGCTTGGTTGCTTTGGTGACGAAATTCGCGTCTTGGCGTCATTCGCTGTTACATAGCAACCCCCTAATTACATCCTTACAAAATATATTTTATCCGTGTAAAAACAATGCTATATGTCCAAACATTTTATTTTGTTTACCTCCACAATGCATTTTTTAGTATTTAAAACGGTTTTAAAGCAGTCTTTATAACCCACTCACAGCAATACGCAGACCCTCCTATACTCTGTTGCGCTGTTCCTTGCTTGGTTGCCTTAGTGACGAATTTCGCGTCCTGGCGTCCCTCACTGCTACCTAGCAACACATCGGTCTTTAGGGTAGCCCTATGTCTAAACCACTATTTTCACTACCCGCTACTGTTTCCATCCAACCACCTATTGAGTAATGTATGATGCCTTGTTTTTACAGTCGTATACCGACACCACTTAGAAAAGCTTTTTTACGAACACTCCAAACTCTGTATTTATTACCCTTCCATTGTACAACAATTTACTGAGAATGATTTGATGTATTAAACATGTGCATTTTTTCACCGCTCCACGGTGAGAACAATGAATGAAAAAAAGCCGGTTGTGACGTCACGATCGCACCTTGACCTTCACAGATTTGGCGGTTTTTTTCACTCGTGTCTTGTTTGAACCCAGATGCTATATAAGACTTGTCCAATGTAATATGCACATGGCCTGATGAAGACGATTGTTCATCGTTGAAACGCGTAGCCACTTTTTCGAATAAATTGAATAACAATTATCTCCGGATTTCGTTCCTATTATTCCTATCACACAGCAGCGCCCCTGGAATGATCCCTTTTTCTCCTGCAAATTTCTCTACCTAAGCGGTCCTTTTGGATACCGACTCGGATCTGGCAGCAACACTGTGGTTCTTACTTACACGCTTATTACCATCGTACCTAGGTGAGCACATTACTTGTACTCTTGTCTCACCCTTTCCCGACTGATCTGCACAAGGTGGCGCCGTGTCTTTTTCTCCTTTTAATCCATGTCCAAAGAAAAGGCAAATAAAGAGCAGGAATCAATGAGAAAATGAGCGATCATAAAAGATCCAGAATAAATATGAACATTAAGATACATGTATCAAAAATATAGAAAAATATTAAATATTAAGATATACTAAAATAAGCATGTGAATAATGTTATACCAATGAGAAATAATTACCAAGTGGGGGAGGGGGATACCCCGCGTAACGCCGCTCACAGTCGGCTTCCTCAGGGGGGCTCCCTCAAGGATACTGTCAACTGTCAACTGTCACATTAACATGGGCTGCTATTTTTGTAGCTTAAAAAAATAAAATAACAATACTAATAATGTCCCCCAATGTTTTGTCAGATATTTTAAGAACAAAAGCAGAAAGAAAAAAAAAAAGAAAAAAAGAAAAAAATAATAGAATGGCATGCTAGACACTTTTATTTGTTCTAACCAATTATTGTTGTTTTTTTTTTTAAAAATCACTACAAGCAGCTAAAACACAGGTTTATTGTGGCGCATGTCACGTACGCCATTTTTGTACTGCAATTTGCTAAATTTTGCTTAGTAAATTACCCCCAGTTTGTTGTGGTCCATCCCTTCGATCATAGTTTTCCCTAGCAAAGTTACCAATTTATAATTTTATTCCTTTTATATTAAAATACATTTTGAACATTGCATCAGCAAATTTAAGACCATAATTAAACTTAATTATTTTGAGTTTCAAATTAAAGTTATTAAATGACTGCAGGAATCCATTACTATACAGTACTTGAATTCTTCTATTTAAATATAACCACAATTCATTTTATTTTCATAGTTTAAATACAGCATTTACAATTTCCATTAAATACTTTATATACATTTTCATCATTATCATCTCAGTTATGATATTTACATTGTTTGACAGTAATTACTATCACTACGCTATATGACATGGACAGAGTTTTACTAATACATGTTCACACGTGTTGTTGCAAATTAAATTGTATACATTGGATAAATGTTAACAAGACCACATCATTATCCTGATGGAAGTAATAAATGTTGGATAAAAATGTGACCGCTGAACTTATTATTGGATGAGATTAACCCTTTCGCTGTCAGGGGTTTCTGGAAATTTTGCACCTCTGATAATTGGAACAACTTTTACTCTTTTGACATGTACAAATAAAACCTGAATTCTACAATAAAAAAATTTATGCTAAACTCCTATCTTCATATATTTTTTTATTGGAGTCCACCTGTGGTAAATTCATTTGTTTGCACATAATTTGGAAAGACAGACTGCTGTCTCTATAAGGTCTCACAGCTGACAATGCATATCAGAGCAAAAACCAATCCATGAGAAGGAAAGGACTGCCTGTAGAGCTCAGAGACAGGTTTGTGTGGAGGCAAGGATCTGGAAAAAGGTCCAGAAAAATTTCTGCTGCACTGAAAGTTCCCAAGAGCACAGTGGCCTCCATAATTCTTAAATGGAAGAAGTTTGGAACAACCAGGACTCTTCCTAGAGATGACCACCCGACCAAACTAATTAATCGGCGGAGAAGGACCTTGGTAAAAGAGGGGACCAAGAACCCAATGGTCACTCTTGCTGACCTCCAAAGATCCTGTGTGAAGATGGGAGAAACTTCCAGAAGGTCAACAATTACTGCAGCACTCCACCAATTTGGGCTTTATAGCAGAGTGGCCAGAAAGAAGCTTCTCCTCAGTAAAAGTCACATGAAAGCCCATCTGGAGTGTGCAAAAAAGCAACTTAAGGACTCTCAGACCGTGCGAAACAAGATTCTGTGGTCCGATGAAACCAGGGTTGAACTTTTTGGCCTCAATTCTAAGCATCATATCTGGAGGAAACCAGGCACTGCTCATCACCTGCCAAATACCAAGCATGGTGGTTGCAGCATCATCCTGTGGGGGTGTTTTTCAGCCGCCAGGACAGGGAGACTGGTCAGGTTTGCAGGAAAGATGAATTGGCAAATTACAGAGATATTCTTAATGAAAACCTGACCCAGAATGCTCTGGACCTCAGACTGGGCCCAAGGTTCAACTTCCAACAAGACAATGACCCTAAGCACACAACCAAGACAACACAGGAGTGGCTTAGGAACAAATCTGTGATTGCCCTTGAGTGGCCCAGTCAGAGCCCTGACTTCAACCCAAAGGAATATCTCTGAAGAGACTTGAAAACACCTGTCCACTGACAGACCCCATCCAACCTGACAGAACTTGAGAGGATCTGCAGAGAAGAATGGCCGAAAATCCCCAAATTCAGGTGTGCAAACCTTGTGACATCTCACCCAAGAAGACTGGAGGCTGTTATCACTGCCAACGGTGCTTCAACTAAGTACTGAGTAAAGGGTCTGAATACTTATGTCAATGCAATATTTTAGTTTTTTCTTTTCCATAAATTAGCAAAGATTACTAACATTCTGTTTTCACTTTGTCATTATGGGGTATTGAGTGCAGAATAACGGGGACATTTTTTTTTTTTTTTTTAATTTTAGCACAAGGCCTCAACATAACAAAATGTAAAAAAAGTAAAAGTCTGAAGACTTTCCGATTGCAGTGTATGTATACTGGGACTAATATTCTAAGATGCTGCAAAATTTTGGATCAATTGAATATCTTGCTCACAGGCTAGAAAGTAATCCTTATTTATATAAATTGTAATTTAACCTAATGCATTGAAAGAATCACTGTAACCAATGTTATTAAGTAAGGTGCGGACCTAACTGCTGCAATCTTGAGCAACTTGGGCAAGTTTTTTTTATAGAATGAGGTAGATTTACTAATACCGTCTAAGTTTTAAAAATCGTAAACTTAGACGAGGCTGTCATGAAATGCGCCAAATTCATCATAATGGTGCATGTTGTATGATAAATTTGGTGCATCTTGCTAGACGTGCCAGACACTTTCCTTTTCCTTATACCACCTATTAGTTTGCCTAGTGTAAGTTTTTTGATCCTAAATGTTAGTGCATTTTGTACGCAAAGTGTTGCATTCAAAGTCACGCCCTCTTTCAGCCCCATTTCCAACTAAGCCACTCCTCCTTATCAAGTGTTTAATAAAGAGACTAAAACAGTTAATAAATGTGGCGCTTAGCATGTACACAAGATTTCTGGCTCTGGCCACAATTCTAGCGCATTTTGAATAGTTAGTGTGAGTTCACACGTAGCGTAAATACTGTGGATATTCCTCAACGGATTTTGCTGTGGAAAACATCTGCAGCAAAATACAGTAGAAACAGAGTGAATGAGATTTGCAGAAATCTCACCCACACGCTGCATAAATGCTTAGCCGAAAAAAACACTCAGAAATTGACCTGCAGTGCGTTTTTTTAATCCGCAGCATGTCAATTGCATAATCGCTGCTTATTTGTTGTGGGTTTTCCCTATTGAAATCAATGGGAAGCTAAAACCTGCAACAAATAACAGATGTTGTGTTTTTTGCGGTGGAAAAGCAGCGATTCCACCGCAAAAAAACGCAACTCAGAAAAAGGATGCGGCGCACATAGCGGATACACTGTGTGCTTTTGCGCAGCGTATCCACCCTGTGTGAACATAGCCTAAATCTTTTCCAATATCTTTAGTTGCAGAACCCAATCACCAAACTATTTGCTTGCCTATCTACAGGACAATGCGCCAGTATCACTAGTAAATGGCAATATTATCTGAAGCGTTGCAATAGGCAGTGAAGAGGTAGAGGTCATACCTGGGCCCCGGTGCTTGAAGACGATGAAAGTACAGATGTGTCCACCCTTACCTTTGCTTGGATTTGGTTTATAACTCCAACTTCTCATGAAACAAATTCAATACAATATTGTGATATGCTAGCAAAACCACTGACAGGCTGCAATTCACACCACTACCTGTGATGTAATTACGAGTATCACAAAATCATGGGATTTTTTTTTCAAAGCTGGTCGTCTCGCTCCACACATCCCAGTATATGTTGAGATAAGAGGAAAGTTAAGGTAGAAAACATCTGTAGGTGGGAGCCTTATAGATTTTGCAATGGGGCCAAGAAGCTTTAACCCCTTAAGGACGCAGCCTTGTTTTGACCTTAAGGGGGGATTCACACGAGCGTGTATTCGGTCCATGCGGGCCGCGTGGTTTTCACGCGCCACACACAAACAAATACAAGTCTATGGGGCAGTACAGACAGTCCGTGCTTTTTGCGCAGCGTTTGTCAGCTGTGCAAAAAGCGCGACAGGTTCAATATCTCCGCGTATTTCGCGCATCACGCACCCATTGTAGTCAATGGGTGCGTGAAAACCACGCAGGTCACACGGAAACACTTCCGTGCGAACCGACTGAAACAGCGCACCAGCTGTCAAAAGGATGAATGTAACCAGAAAAGCACCACGTGCTTTTCTGTTTCCAAACATCCAAATGGAGTGTCTTTGAGATGAGCGAACCCGGACAATCGAACCGAACTTCACCGGGTCCAAGTCCAAGTGACAGCTCCAGCCAATCACAGGCCAAGCACAGGTTGCAGCGGTCACATGGACTGCCGCATCATCCAGGGAGGTGGGGCCCGATGTCAAGGACGCGTCACCAAGGCAACGGCCGGGAAGTTCTTGGTAAGTACGAACTTTTTCTTTTTTTTTAACAGGTTGCTGTATATTGTGTTCGGCATTCACTGTCGAGGGTGCTGAAAGAGTTACTGCCGATCAGTTAGCTCTTCCAGCACCTTGGACAGTGACGGGCGTCGACTAGCCTAATCTCTATGATGGCGGCTGCGCATCATACACGGATGACACACGCAGCTGTCAAATGGTTTTTGCGCGCGCAAAACGCTGCGTTGTTGGCGCGCGCAAAAACGCAACATCCGTCTGTATCAGCCCTAAGGCTCAGAGCCCATTTTTCAAATCTGACATATTTCACTTTATGTGGTAATAACGTCGGAATGCTTAAACCTACCCAAGCGATTCTGAGACTGTTTTCTTGTGACACATTGGGCTTCATGTTCGTGGTAAAATTTGGTCGATATATTCAGTGTTTATTGGTGAAAATTTTTCAAAATTTAGAGAAAATTTAGAAAAAATAGCATTTTTCAGAATTTAAATGCATCTGCTTGTAAAACAGACGGTTATACCACCCAAAATAGTTACTAGTTCACATTTCCCATATGTCTACTTTAGATTGGCATCATTTTTTGAACATTCTTTTATTTTTCGTGGACGTTACAAGACTTAGAACATAAACAGCAATTTCTCATATTTTTAAGAAAATTTCAAAAGCCTTTTTTTTAAGGTACCTCTTGAGTTCTGAAGTGGCTTTGAGGGGCCTATGTATTAGAAACCCTGATAAAACACCCCATTTTAAAAACTAGACCCCTCAAAGTATTCCAAACAGCATTTAGAAAGTTTTTTAATTAAACCCCTCAAGGAATTAATTTATGGGTGTTGTAACCATTTTGACCCCATAGTTTTTTCACAGAACTTATTTGAATTGGGCTGGGAATGAAAACAAAATTATTTTTTCCAAATAATATGTTGTTTTGGCTGAAAATTTCTTATTTTCACAAGAAACAAAATACCCCATTCTGTTGCCCAATTTGTCCTGAGTGCGGCAGTACCCCATTTGTGGTAATAAACTGCCGTTTGGGCCCATGGGAGGGCTCAGAAGGAAAGGACCACCATTTGGCCTACTGGGGATTTTCTAGTGCGAAGTCATGTATGCAGAAGCCCCTGAGGTACCAGTACAGTTGAAACCCGCAAGAAGTGACCCCGTTTTCAAAACTACACCATTAAGGCATTCATCTAGTGGTGTAGTGAGCATTTTGACCGGAGACCTACACCACATAAACTGTAATGTGGGTTCTCCCGGGTATGGCAATACCCTCAATGTGGCTGTTATCAGCTGCCTGTGCACTCAGCAGGGCCCAGAGGGGAAAGACTAGGGGGGATAAGCTGTGCGGAGTGCATCAGGGTAAGTAAAATTGGCGTAAATTATAAACCAAGGGATGTATGATCAATTTTAATACACTCTTTCATACAGAGCTCTGGTTTTTCGGGACACGTGTCACATTGATATATTGTGTCATCCCTTATCACCCTCTTATAGCAGACTTTGCACCTCTTTTGACTTTTTCCCTTCTTGCCAGTTTGGGGAACTTCTCCTGGAAAGTGTTGCCGCCCTGGTACGATGCGTGTGGCCCCGCTTGCAGAAGTACCGGGTGCCCCCCCTTCTTGGTCCCTAAAGATTAGGCTCTTGATAATCACCTCTTGAAATTCCAGGAAAGTTCCACTCTGGCCTGCACATCGATGTAGCACGTACGCATTGTACAATGCCATCTGTATGATGTGCCCGGCCAGCTTCTTATACCACACCGCATGGCGCTGTAGGGCTTCAGGGCTTGATCTGATAAGTCCATCCCTCCCATGTACCTAATGTAGTCCAGGATGCAGTCTGGTTTGGGGGTGGCCTTTCCTTCATATATCCTAAACCTGTAGGTATACCCTGATGCACTCTCGCACAGCTTATACATCTTCACACCATACCTTGCCCTCTTACCCGGCAGGTACTCACGGAATTGAACCCTCCCTTTAAAATGTACCAGGGACTCATCAATAGAAATACACTTCTCGGGGGTGTATGCTTGGGAAAACCGGGCACTGAAACGGTCTAATAGGGGTCTCCGTTTATACAAACGGTCAAGACTGGGGTAATCTCGGGGTGGGCACGGCTCATTATCAGTATAACGTAAGAAGCGAAGTATTGCCTAATTTATTTATTTTTTTAGGTTACAGTTCAGTTCTGAAGTTGCTTTGAGGGGCCCATATATTAGAAACCCCTATGAAACATCCCATTTTAGAAACTAGACCCCTCAATGTATTCACAACAGCATTTAGAAAGTTTATGAACCCTTTAGGTGTTTCACAGAAATGTAGAGCAAAGTAGAGGTGACATTTACATATTTTTTTTTGTCAGAAAATCCTCTTTATACCATTTTTTTTATAACACAAAAGGTTTTATCAAAGAAACGCAACTTAATACGTATTGCCCAGATTCTGCAGTTTTGAGAAATATCCCACATGTGGCCCTAGTGCGGTAATGGACTGAAGCATCGGCCTCCGAAGCAAAGGAGGACCTAGTGGATTTTGAGGCCTCTTTTTTATTAGGCACCATGTCCGGTTTGAAGAGGTCTTGTGGTGCCAAAACCGTGGAAAACCCCCAAAAGTGACCCCAATTTGGAAACTAGACACCTTGAGGAATCCATTGTAGTTTTCTTGGGGTGCATGCAGCTTTTTGATCAGTTTTTATTCTATTTTTAGGTGGTGTGGTGACTAAAAAACAGCAATTCTACTATTGTTTTTTTATTCTAGTTTTTTTATAGCGTTCACCGTGCGCTATAAATGACATATTCACTTTTGTCTGCGGGGCGATACGATTATGGCGATACCAGATGTTTATAGTTTTTTTTAATGTCTTATGGCGTTTGCACAATAAAATACGTTTTGTAAAAAATCATTCACTTTTTGTGTTACCTTATTCTAAGAGCCAGAACTTTTTTATTTTTCAATCAATAAAGCCGTGCGAGGACTTATTTTTTGCGTAACGAACTGTAGTTTCCATCAGTACCATTTTTAGGTACATGCGACTTTTTGATCTCTTTTTATTCCATTTTTTGGGAGGTGAAGTGACCAAGCAATTGTGATTGTGGTTCGGTTTATTATTATTTTCTTTTACGTTGTCAGGACCCACTAGGCTTCCTTCTATGGCATAGCCGGATGCCATTGTTTGGTGTCCGGTTGCCATAGTCACCATCGCCGGCCGCTATCGTGTAGCAGGCCGGCGATGGCAGCTTAACCCCTAAAAAGCCGCGATCTCTATAGAACGCGGCTTTTAAGGGGTTAATCAGCGGGGACACAGCGATCGGTCCCCGCTGTAGGAGCTGTGACTGCTGCTGAACAAGACAACAGCTGTCACAGCTCCTGTATGTGTCGGGAGGACGGCCGAAATGGCCGTTACTCCCGAGACGTACTATTAGGTCATGAAGCACGAACGATACAGCTGCCATGACCTAATAGTACGTCCAGGAGCGGGAAGGGGTTAAGTTATCCCTCTAAATACCATTATTTGCTGAATAGTAGCCGCCGCTGTAATACACAGAACAAGTTTGCTAGAATTGCTTTTTTGCTCTAGCCCATAGACACTTGTAGTGGCGGTTTACAGTATCACAGTATACACTTGAATGGGAGAAGGCTGTAATATTGTGAACTGCCGCTACAAGTGTGTCTGTGATTCACAGTGTGAGCAGTAAAGGAAATGGAGGGGAAGCAGCACTCGTACGGGGCCTGTGGCCCCTTCAAAACAGCTGATCGACGGGAGTGCCGGGAGTTGTACCCAGACTGATCAGATACTGATCGTCTATCCTGAGGATAGGCCATCAATTTTTTGGGACTGGACCACACATTTAACACTGTTTTGACACTTCACAACATCTGTAATGGTCGTATGTTGTCAGCAATCCAGGTCTGGAAAATTGCTCTATAAAAGCCAGTTTACGCACCGTTCATTGTAAGCCTTGCGCCCCGTGTGTGTGAAATGCACACATATTTGGTATCGCTGAAGTCGGCAGAAATTACCAAATATGTATTTCAGTGTGTTTACCCAGTGGCATGCACCAGATGTAAAAAAAACTTCACCTAAACTCACATATTCACATTTTTTTTATTTTTTTTTTCGTTTCATATTTAAAAAAAAGGAAAATATAACTATTATTTTACTACACAATATGGAAGTCTAATATGTTCTAAAAAAAACAAGACCAAATACATGTAGGTTCAAAGAGTAATAGAACAACAATATGCTTTTAAATTGGCACATGGCTAAAACTTGAAAATGGGCCTGGTCAGGAAGGGGGGTAAAGCCTCTGGTCAGGAAGTGGTTAAAGAAACGCAACAAAGGCAGAAATAAATCTAAATAATATCAGTGTTTTGACACAACATAAGAACATGGTTTAATACTGCTTAATGCAAAACATTTGTGTCTTTCATATCAGCAGAACATAGTTACTGTGTAGGAAACTCTTACTTCTACAGAATAAGGGTGATTTCTCATTACCCTCAGGGAAATTTGTATGAAGGAAACAGAGCAGAGCAGTAATCCCCTGGAGTGTTGGCATCCTGTTATAGGAGATTTCCTCCATGCACTGCTACATCTATCCAAACATTCTGTTGTTTGAATTTATCACATTTGGAACTTGCTCACGTTGTAGAATTGTCACTAGTTAACATATTTTCATTCATTATTCCACATTTAAGAATGCGTAGACATAGATGTGTTGGATTTAAATATAAAGGAGTAAATTAATCTATATTAGTTAGGATATTAGTTGTGTTATTTCCATTATATTTCTTATAATTCCAAATTTTGTCATTTTGATTTAAATTACAATTGATATTTTGTAAAGATGGCACATTTCAAACAAATGGATGATAAAATGCACCTTATATTGATAGATATCGAGGATTGCTCCCAGAGGAACAACCTTAGATTTTGGGGGCATCCCTGAATCTATCTCCACTGATAAATTGTCTGAGTATGTGCAAGAGCTGATTGGCCTGGTTCTACCTGATGCAACTTCATTGGATTGTACTTTGGATCGCACCCACAAACTACCTAAACTGAAAAATTTGCCTCCTGAAAACTCGTACAAAAATCCTGAGGATCTACCTGATAGGTTTATGGTCATTTATTATTTATTTATGTTACTTATATAGCACCAACATATTCCACAGCACTATCAGTATGATTTTGGGGTGTGGGAGGAAACCAGAGTACCCAGAGGAAACACACAAACTCCACGCAGACATTGTCCTTGGTTGGATTTGGACCCATGATCCCAGCACTGATAGGCAATAGTGCTAACCACCGAGCCACCGTGCTGCCCATCTCACTGTACACCGATATTTCAGCTGCAACTCTGGCTCAGAGTAAATACATTTCTACTGCTACCAAGCTTCTGAGGGATAATGCATTTCCTATATATGGGGTTTTTATATGACGCATCTGGTACACAAAGGCGGTCACATATTTGTCTTCTCCAGCCAAACAGCTGCTTTGGAGGCAGTGAAGTATTGGGGCCTCATACCTCCTCAAGATCAAAGGTAAAGATCAGCATCTCCTCCACATGCCAAGCATCGTTTGGATCCTGAGTGGGACACTGTGAACACTGTGTATTCTTGGATTTCTACTCTCTTGCTTATATTGTCCTTTGTCCATATTTTTATGTGAAATAATGCAAATGTTCACCCTAACCTCCTTAAAGGGGTTGTCCACTCTTTACTTTTTTGATTAATTTATTTATAGAATAGGACATTTAATATACATGTATTTATAATTATGCTCACATACCTTTCTTTCGTCAGTGCAGTTGTCAGCCTAAAAAAAAAAAAGAGGGTATAGCCAGAGCCGATTCTAGCTTTTCTGCTGCCTGAGGTGAAAATTGAAATGGCGCCCCCCAGATCTTGATTGACATCACCTTGGCTGTTCTACATCACTAGCAGCCTCCCCCAAATCTTGCGGATGCACCGTTGCCTGGCATGCGCGTTGAAGTGATGAAGCCAGGCAGAGTGCGTGCCCAAAGAGTAGGGCAATGGCGCATCTGAGAAAGTTGTATGAGACTGGTAGTGATGTATAACAGCCAGAGAGATGTCAATCAAGAATGGAAAGGTGGGTTTGGAGGCAGGACTTTGTGTCACTTCATAAAAGCGGCACCACCCAATGACCCTTTAATGAGTAATTAGCATACAGCTTGCACCATTTCAAAAGTTGATTTTATAGATTTTGCTGCATCTGAAAAAAACATACAATTTTTGAAAATATTGTCATGTCATGTATCATCGCTTGGTGGTGCTTCAGGGAGTTAAAACTACCTGACAGGTTCCCCTTAAATATACAATGAATTTAAAACAAATCCATCTGCACTGCACTTTTGTTATTATAAATATATCCTATATAATTACAGCTCCAGAACCAAGCTCTGACATATATACAGAACCAGAACCAATCTCAGTACATAAATACAGCACCAGAACAAAGCTCAGTACATAAATACAGCACCAGAACAAAACTCAGTACATAAACACATCACCAGAACAAAGCTCAGTACATAAATACAACCCCAGAACCAAGCTCAGTACATAAATACAGTACTAGAACAAAGCTGTTAGGAAACATCCATCCATTTAAGATCACCATGACAACTAGTCTAGCTTTTGGGCGGTTCTGGTTTTAGTTGTGAAGGTTGGAGTATTTAAATCTGGGTTGGTTCTGTTTTCTTTGCTTGTGATTTTCCTTGTTTCCATGTGTTTGATCAAGCTACAGACTATACCCCGTACCTTTGACTATTTGCACTTTTTGGAACTGGACCTCGGCTTGTCTTTGGATTACTCTTTTCTTACTGATTTGGATTTTCTGCTCCCGGCTGGTTTTGACCTCTGCAATCCCGGATATCCACTAGCTTTGTGATTTGGACTTTCTGTTTACCCTCGGGCTGTCTTGCTATCTGCTCTGGTATTGCCTTCATTGCACCTCTTATCCAACACCGAACTCTGTTACAACAACCTGGGTTCTATGCTGCAAAGTCCAACCTGCCTTGCGGTGGGCTTTGGCGAAAGCATGGAGTAGCCTTAGATTCTGTTGATCTGAGTTTTGACGGATTTGGGGTTGTGGATTTATTTGCACGTTCATTCCTGACAGTCTCCAGAAGCCTTTGGGGAATTGCTCACTTAGCAATTCCATAAACTTCCACCTTGGGAATTGATTCCATAACATAATCACAAGCCTTTAATATTATCTTTTTTCACGATGGAACCTATGCAAGCCGTGGAGGAACAGATGCGCAATTTGACTCAGCTGGTACAAGGTCTGCCCGTAAGGATTCAACATCATGAAACTGTGCAGGCCCAAGAAGTCATTCAAGTCGCAACTCCGGTTGAACCTAAAGTGAACTTACCTGATCATTTTTCTGGTGATCGTAAGTCTTTTGTTAATTTTCGGGACAGTTGTAAGTTGTACAGTCTCCTCTGGAACTGAGCAGCAGCGAGTTGGTTTCGTCATTTCACTTTTGCAGGGAGATCCTCAAACCTGGGCCTTTCCGTTGGGACCTATGCCCCTGATATTTTTTCTGTGGAGATCTTCTTTGAGGCCTTAGGTTTAATATATGTAGAACCAGATATCACTGTAGCGGCTGAGACCATTCTGTTATCTCTCCAGCAAGGACGGCGTCCTGTCAAAGATTATTGTTTGGAATTTATACTGTGGTCCATCTCTTCACAGTGCAATGATGTTGCACTCCAATGCCAATTCCGCCGAGGCCTTTCTGAAACCTTAAAAGATCTTCGAATAAATTGCCCTCCGCCCTTGACTTTAGAGGACACTATGACTCTTGTTGTGCGTCTTGACCGACGACTACGAGAGCACAAAAATGAAAGATCAGCAATGGCCTCTCCCCTTCCCTTTGCTTCATCTGATGCACAAGAGCCCATGCAGTTGGGCCCACTATGTCTTCTCAAGAACGGTGAATTTTTCGGAAACGCAGAGGGCTGTTTTTCTATTACGGTCCGCTGGTCATATGCTCAAGAACTGTTCCAAACGTCCAGCTCTGGAAAACTTCAGAGCCTAGATTGTCCCCAGGAATGCAATCTGGGCAGTCAGGTTTTTCCCACATTTTCTAAAAAAATCCTTTTGCCTGTTAATGTATGGTATAATAATGTTATATGTATGGTATAATAATAGCGGTTTTTCAGAACCTGGTTAATGATATTTTCAGAAATGTTATTGGACGCTTTGTGGTTGTGTATCTGGTTGATATTCTTGTGTTTTCTTTTGATTGGTCCCCTCATGTTCAACATTTAAGATCCGTCCTTCAAGTGTAAAGGGGAAATTGTCTTTATGGGAAATTTTAAATATTTATTTTTGGAGTTCAGGAAGTTAATTTTTTGGGGTGTGTTTCTTCTCCTCATGATTTTCGTATGGACTCCGCTAAGGTTCAGGCGGTTCTTGATTAGCTCCAATCCACTTCACTAAAAGCTCTGCAGAGGTTCTTGGGTTTTGCTAATTATTACCGAAAATTTATTCATAATTTTTCCTCCATTGCCAAACCTATGGCGGATTTTACGAAAGTGGGTTCTCACCTTGTAAATTGGAAACCTGGCTTCATCTCCACCTTTGAAACCTTAAAACACTGTTTTATAGAAGCGCCTCTACTTGTTCAACCTAACCTTTCTAGCCCTTTTATTGTTGTGGTTGATGCCTCAGAAATAGGTTTGGGGGCTGTGTTGTTTCAAGGATCTTCTGTATTGACTAATTTGCATCCCTGTGCTTTTTTTT
Organism: Rhinoderma darwinii; assembly: GCF_050947455.1. Classification (NCBI taxonomy): domain Eukaryota; kingdom Metazoa; phylum Chordata; class Amphibia; order Anura; family Rhinodermatidae; genus Rhinoderma; species Rhinoderma darwinii. The sequence goes on along the minus strand of NC_134690.1, from coordinate 130,032,377 downwards.
CTCGCAAAATTTCCACCACTGAGAAAAATTATGTTAGAGGTAATCGTGAGCTTCTTGCTATTAAGTGGGCGTTTGAAGAGTGGTGCCACTTTCTAAAGGGGGATATAAATCAAATTACTGTTCTTACTGACCATAAAAAACTGACTTTTTTTTAGAATCAGCCAAAAGACTAAATACCAAACAGGCTATGTGGACCTTGTTCTTTAAAATATTTGACTTTATTGTAACCTACAGACCCGGGTCTAAAAATTTTCAAGGCCGACGCCTGATCTTGAAGTTTCTGTTCCTCACAAGTCCCCAACATTCATCCTAAAACTATTTTATCTAAGGGGATAGTGATTTCTGCAATATAGTCTGATCTTGTAATTGAGATTAAAAAATGTCAGCCACTCGCTCCGCAATACATTCCTGTTGGATGATTATTTGTCCCTCCTCAGCTCAGATTTTGTTTGCTCAATGAGTTACATGAGAAACTGACAAAGAGAAAATGATCGACTTGAAGCACGTGAAGTACAAAAAATATATATACAATCTTTATTGAATAGAGACATGAGACAAGTAAAAAGATGGAATAAGGATAAGTCACACAATAAAAAAGGACGTCACATCAATCATAAATCAGATGTGCTAATTTGGTCAACATGTTGGAAACAATAAGATATTATGGCAGCAAATAAATAAATAGCAGCATACCTAGGCTAAAACACATATATGCATATATTTCGTACAGTAGTGGCGATTTGAGTAAAAAAGAAAATGTATAAACAACGCCAACAGGATACAATAGTATAGAGCAGTTTAGGTGCATCTGATTTATGATTGATGTGACGTCCTTTTTTATTGTGTGACTTATCCTTATTCCATCTTTTTACTTGTCTCATGTCTCTATTAAATAAAGATTGTATATATATTTTTTGTACTTCACGTGCTTCAAGTCGATCATTTTCTCTTTGTCAGTTTCTCATGCTAAATCTTTTGATCGACGCACCAAGTGTATCTTGGTCAATACTTAGGATATGATAACGTGCCGCTCACATAACTAGCAACAGTGCTTTACAGTGTATATGTTGATGCTTCGAGCACTATTATCATTATCATATTCTGTCTGTTGGTATTTTTTTGGTCTATATCAATGAGTTACATGATTTGGTTTTGTGTGGTCATCCAGGGATAACTGGTACTAAAAAATAAGTCTCACGGCGAGAATTTTCGAATGACTGATGTCATTCAGTTAGCTTGTGTCATGCCCATCGCTGCGGGCCATCAGGTTTACTCACCTCCTGCCGCCCACAGCCATGGATCTTTGAGCGCTGGTCCCGATTTCCTCCTCAGGAGACGCCAGCACTCACTTCAGCTTCTGCCGGTCTACTAAATTAGCACATGAGCACCCTGGACTATAAGAAGGGCCCAGCCCCTTCCTGCAATGCCTGAGCGTTGTTGTCGTACCCAAAGTTTGTCTAAGCAAATGGTCTCCTAGTGCTTTCCAGTTCCCAGTGTTCCTCGTTCCTGTACCTATGCCCCGTGCTATCCTGGTCAAGTGCCGTGCTGAGCTGAAGTCGTGCTGTGCTGCATACCACGCCTCTCCTGCTACACCATGCCTGACCTCTGCCTGCTGCCTAGTCCCAGCCGAGCCTGTCTTGCTACTGTCCGAGCTGCCAGAGGTACACTATACGAACTATAGACTGTGACCTGCGTCCTGTTGGCCAGCAGCCATACCGTCAAGGCGGTATGGCCCAGTGGGTCCACGTACCCAACGTGACAGCTTGTGGATACATTACACAGGACTAATCTGTAGGTTATACCATTCTACTGTGACAGGGGCCTGATGCACTCTAAGAAATGTATGTGAGCAGAATTTCAAATACATGTATAGAAGAAAACTGTATGATTTCCTATTCTACAAATTGGTTAAAAAAAACAAAAAAAAAACTGGACAGCCACTTTAAGTCACTTGAATTGCCAGGCAAATTCTGCCTGTTTTTAATGCACCCAATGATATTTGTAACTATGTCAAGATATTCAGTTTGGCGACCCCTACTTTGGGCCCGTCTGCCTTGTTATACTCTCCAGTGTGCCGCTTTCATGCTGGAGCACTGTTTTTTTTCTTATCCAGTTAGTATTTGTTATTTGTATTATTATTATTATTATTATTATTATTATTATTATTATTATTATTATTATTATTAATAATAATAATGCCTGCTCCATTTTTTACAATATGTTGTTCTGTATTTTGTTGTCACGGCTAGTGAATAATTTAGCAATTTGTGAGAGGGTCATGTCTCTATTTGCCAATGGGGGTTAAATTTATATCCCTAAATTTGAACAGTTTAAATAGCCCTTAGGGCTTATTCAGACGAACGTAAACTACGCGCGTGCAACGCGCGTGATTTTCACGTGCGTTGGCCGTAGCTATATTTGTCAATGGGGCCGTGCAGACATGGCAGCGTTTTTTGCGCAGCGTTGCTCCGTTGCAAAAAACTCACGACATGTCCGTTGATTCAGCGTTTTCAACGCATCACGCACCCATTGAAGTCAATGGGTGCGTGAAAACCACGCATGTCGCACGGAAGCACTTCCTGCGTGTTTGCGCAACAGCTGTCAAAAGGATGAATGGAAACAGAAAAGCACCACGTGCTTTTCTGTTGCCGAACATCCAAACGGAGTGTCTTTGCGATTAGCGAACCCCGACAACCGAAGCTAAGTTCACCGAGTTCGGCCAAACTCGTTTTGGCCGAACCCGGCAAAAAAAATTCCGGTCCGCGACGCCGGGAGACATTCACTGTGCATGGTGTTGAAAGAGTTAAACTGTTTCAGCACCATGGACAGTGACTTGCGATCCAAAAATACATGAACCTGTAAAAAAAACCGAAGTTCTAACTTACCGATTACTCCTGTCTCCTTCCTGCAGTCCGACCACCCGGGATGACACTTCAGTTCAAGTGACAGCTCCAGCCAATCACAGGCCAAGCACAGGCTGCAGCCAATCACAGGCTGCAGCGGTCACTTGGACTGTCGCGTCATCCAGGGAGGTGGGGCCCGATGTCGAGAGGCGCGTCACCAAGGACGCGTCACCAAGGCAACGGCCGGGAAGTTCTCGGTAAGTACGAACTTTTTCTTTTTTTCACGGCATTCACTGTCGAGGGTGCTGAAAGAGTTAGCTCTTTCAGCACCTAGGACAGTGACGGGCGTCGACTAGACTCATCTCTATGATGGCGGCTGCGCGAAAATCACGCAGCCGCGCATCAGACACGGATGACACACGCAGCTGTCAAATGGTGTTTGCACGCGCAAAACGCAGCGTTGTTTGCGCGCGCAAAAACGCAACGCTCGTGTGAATCCGGCCTTACAAGTGTCTTAATTATACAAGAGATGCATTTTGCATCTAGTAAGCAACCTTTGTGCTCCCATAAAAGATTTCCTCAGATTTTTTAGGCTTCCCACAATTCTAAATATAAGGGTGTACTATTGGCAAATAGGAATACAGTCGCTTTCTCTTGTGTAAAAACATGGGTGGATCCCCGGGGTAGGTTTTTGATAGTAGTTTGCACTATAAATAAATGTCTCATATACCTTAATGTGTATATATACTCCTAACAAGCATCAACTATGCCTTCTTAGATGTACCTTTAAGGTGCTTTCCAAACTTAGGGAGGGCAGGGTTGTAATTGGAGATTTTATCCTGACTATGCACCTAGTCTGAGACTGTTCACCCCCACCCATACGCACCAAATTCTCTATGTCAGCCCTGATGAAATTGGAATCTATCCATGACATATGGAGATACGTCCATCCTACCGAAAAAAGATTCAATTTTTTATTCGGCGAGACATATAACGTATTCTAGACTAGATCACTTCATGGTAAATGATACTGCCCTACCTCAGCCAGTATTGGTTTAACCCCTTCAGGACCCAGTCTGTATTGGCCTTCAGGACACAGCCGATTTTTTCAAATCTGACATGTGTTACTTTATGTGGTAATAACGTTGGAATGCTTTTACCTACCCAAGCGATTCTGAGATTGTTTTCTCGGGACATGTTGTACTTTATGTTAGTGAAAAAATTTTGTCTATTATTCTGGTATTTATTTCTGAAAAATCCCACAATTTAGAAAAAATTCACAAAAAATAGCATTTTTCTAAATGTTAACGTATCTGCTTGTAAAACAGATAGTAATACCACACAAAATAGTTACTAGTTAACATTTCCCATATGTGTACTTTATGTTTGCATCGTTTTTTGAATGTCCTTTTATTTTTCTAGGACGTTACAAGCCTTAGAACTTTAGCAGCAATTTCTCATATTTTAAAGAAAATTTCAAAAGGCTATTTTTTCAGGGACCAGTTCAGTTCTGAGGTGACTTTGAGGGCCTTATATATTAGAAAATCCCCATAAGTCACCCCATTTTGAAAACTGCACCCCTCAAGGTATTCGAATCAGCATTCACAAAATGTTTTAACTCTTTAGGCATTTAACAGGAATTAAAGCAAAGTAGAGGTGAAATTTACAAATTTTATTTTTTTTGCCGAAATTAATTTCTAATAAATATTTTTTGTAACACAGAAGGTTTTACCAGAGAAATGCAACTCAATATTTATTGCCTAGATTCTGCAGTTTTTAGAAATATCCCACATGTCGCCCTAGTGTGCTAATGGACTGAAGCACCAGCCTCAGAAGCAAAGGAGTACCTAGAGGATTTTGGGCCTCCTTTTTTTTTAGAATATATTTTAGGCACCTTGTCAGGTTTGAAGAGGTCTTGTGGTGCCAAAACAGGGGAAACACCCCAAAGTTACCCCATTTTGGAAACTACACCCCTCAAGTAATTTATCTAGGTGTATAGTTAGCATTTTGACCACACAGGTTTTTCGCTAAATTTATTAGAATTAGTCTGTAAAAATGAAAATCTACTTTTTTTCTGAAAAAACATAGAAATTTTTAATATTTACAAGAAATAATAAAGAAACTGCACCCCAATATATGTAAAGCAATGTCTCCCGATTACGGCAATATCCCATATGTGGTAATAAACTGCTGATTGTACCCACAGCAAGGCTCAGAAGGGAAGGAGCGCCATTTGTATTTTGGAGCACGGATTTTGCTGGATTGGTTTTCGGTTCCATGTCGCGTTTGCCACCCCCTGGAGGGACCAAAACAGGGGAAACCCTCCAAAAGTGACCCATTTTGGAAACTACACCTATCAAGGAATTTATATAGGGGTATAGTTAGCATTTTTACCACACAGGTTTTTCGCTAAATATATTGGAATTAGTCTGTAAAAATTAAAATCTACTTTTTTTCTGAAAAATCATAGAAATTTTTAATATTTACGGGGAATAATGTAGAAAATCACCCCAACATTTGTAAAGCAATGTCTCCTGATTACAGCAATATCCCATATGTGGTAATAAACTTCTGATTGGACCCATGGCAGCGCTCAGAAGGGAAATAGCGCCATTTGGATTTTGGAGCACGGATTTTGCTGGATTGTTTTTCGGTGCCATGCCGCCTTTGCAACGCCCTGGCGGGACAAATACAGCGGAAACCCCCAAGTTACCCCATTTTGGAAACACCCCTCAAGGACTTTTTCTAAGGGTATAGTGAGCATTTAGACTCCATGGGTCTTTTGCAGAGTTTATTAGAATTAGGCGGAGAAAATTTATATCACAATTTTTTTCCACTAAAATGTTGAATTTTCTCATTTTCACAAGGGATAAAGGAGAAATAAACAACCAATTTTTGTAAAGCTATTTCTCCCGGGTACAGAAATACCCCATATGTGGTCATACATTTTTTTCATTAGAAATGAATTAACCCTTTCAGGACTTATCCATTTTTTGCTTTCTTATTTTCGTTGTTCACTACCCGCCTTCAAAGAGCCATAACTTTTTTCTTTTTCTGTCAGCAGAGTGATGTGAGAGCTTATTTCTTGCGGGAGGAATTGTAGTTTCTTAAGATACCATTTAAAGTGGCATAAAAAGTATTGGGAAACTGAAAAAAAAATAGGAAAATATAGTAATATAGGAAAAAAATCTGATTCCATTTTTTGGGGTTTTCGTTTTTACAGCTTTCGCCATGCGGTAAAAACGAAAACTGCAGCGGTTTTGGCGGTTTAAATTATTAAAGTTTCTTATGGTGTTCACCGTGCGACTTAAATAATGGTATATTGTAATAGTTCGGCCTTTTACGGACGTAGCGATAGCAATTCTGTTTATTTTATTTGCATTACTTTAGAAGAAAAATTAGAAATGTTTTTTTCTTTTAACTTTAAACTTTTTTCTTTCTCACTACTAATAACTTTAATTCTGCTACACATTTTATTAGTCCCCTTAGGGGACTTGTACCAGCGATCATTGGATCACGGGTACAATATGCTGCAATACTAATGTATTGCAGTATATTGTTATTTTTACAGGCTTCTGTAACAGCGCGATCGCCGTTCCTGTCCGTTAGTCCCGGGTGTCAGCTGTAATACACAGCCGACACCCGCAGCATATGGAGCGGGCTCAACACGTGAGCCCGCTCCATACATCAACCCCCGCACCATGACGCACTATTAAGTCAAAGTGCTCAAAGGGGTTAATGCACAGCGGATGGTGTGAATATTGCAATTTTCCACTGATATGCCATTTTAGTGCATAATATGTTGTGCCCAGTTTGTGCCACTAAAGACAAATACCTCATAAAACGTTAAGCAGGTTCTCTCGGGTATGGCGATGCCATATAGGTGGACGAAAACTGCTGTTTGGGCACGCTGCAGGGCTCAGAAGGGAGGGACACCATTTTGCTTTTGGAGTGCAGATTTTGCTTGGTAGTTTTTCTGTTTTGGGTTTCGCTGGTGTTTCAGTTTATAATGTGGGGCATATGTAATCTGTGCGGAGAACATCAGGGCATAATAAGAGGGTATAACAATGCGGTAAATAAATAATAATTCATAGATGTGTGGCCGGTGTCGCACTGATTAATGGTGTCGGATGTTACCCGCTTTTAGAAAACACTGCACATTGTGCATCGCCATATTCCTGGGAGCCAGAACGTCTTTATTTTTCACCACCGGAGCTGCGTGAGGGCTTATTTATTGCGTGACAATCTGTACTTTTCATTGGTACCATTTTGGGGTACTTGCGATTTTTTTGATCACTTTTTATTACATTTTTGTGCAAGCGGGGTGACCAAAAACAAACAATTCTGACAATGTTTTTTAGTTTATTTTTTGCGGCGTTCACCGTGCACTATAAATGACAATTTTACTTTATTCTGCGGGTCGATATGATTACGGCAATACCATATGTATATAGGTTTTTTTATGTTTTGCAGCGATTGCGCAATAAAATCACTTTTTTATAAAATAATTTATTTTCTGTGTCACCATATTCTGAGAGACATAACTTTTTTATTTTTCGGTCAAAAAAACTGTGTAAGAGCTTGTTTTTTGTGGGACGGGTTGTAGTTTTTATCGGTACTATTTTCGGGTACATGCGACTTTTTGATCACTTTTTATTCTCTATTTTGGGAGGGGTGGTGACCAAAAAATAGCGATTCTGGTGTCGTTTTTTATTGATTTTTTTTGGGATGTTCATCGTGCGGGAAAAATAACATTATACTTGTAAAGTTGGAGTCGTTACGAACGTGGTGATACCATCGTGTTCATTTTTTTTCCTATAATACTTTTTTCACTTGTTGCCACTAGGGGACACTTAGACTTGCAGCTCTGATTGCTGCTGGAATACATTACACTACCTACGTAGTGTAATGCATTCCAACTGTCATTGTGACGTGACAGTCACCCTGACAGGAAGCCTTGGAGGACCGGCCGGAAGCTGCTCCTCGGAGGCTTCCGTACATGGCAACCCGGAGGTCATTGTCTGACCTCCGATTGCCACGACAAGCATCGGTAGCCCCCACGATCACTTCGTGGGGGCTGCCGATGTGCTTCAAAGCACTTAAATGGGGCGACGGCAATCTGTCGCCGCATTTTTGGGGTTAATTGCCAAAATCAGCAGCCATGGTGTGATGGTGCGATGGTGCGCTGACCGGCAAGACTGGAGTGTCAGCTGCGGGGACAGCTGACCTCCCGATTCCCGGACACTGTTAGGACAGTGTGCGCCGGGAACTACTCCGCAACTGTACGTCCTGATACGGGAACTAACCCCTCTGCAGGACGTACTATTGTGGAGCAGGGCGGGAAGAGGTTAATTGCCTAAGCCAGTATTGGCTTAATAGAGTGGTCTGACCATGCTTCCATTTTGCTGACTGTATCAGATGGTCCTCACCCTGGGCGTCCTCCTACCTGGAGGCTGAATTCCTAGATTTTAGATGTGCCACACTATTGTAATTAATTACAAGCTGAATTGAAACCTTTTTTCAATTCAATGATACCAGATGTCTCCCCGACTTCGCAGTATGTTTTGGGTCATTGTTGTAACGTCTATGGCCATGGCCCGTCGTTCTGACTTACCCCTCGACGGCCGTAGCCATGGACATGTGTTTTCTCTGCTGTGTCTTTCCCCAGTGAGGCGCCGGCACTCACTTCCTGGTATCGAGACTGTCTCCGGAGGGCGTGCGTGCCCGCGCGTGCACGGTCTTAAAGGGTCAGTGCGCGCATAATTGCAGGAAGTCTGCAATCAAGCCCAGAATATTACTGGACTATAAAAGGGGATCTGCCCTCTTGTTCTTTGCCTGAGCGTTGTTTGTTACCCAAAGTTTGTCTTGCTAATGGTCTCCTAGTGTCTTCCAGTTTCCAAGTGTTCTCTGTTCCTGTATCCTGTATCCTGTTTCCCGTGCTATCCTGATCTAGTACCGTGCTGAGATGTTGTCGTGTTGTGCTGCATTCCACGCCTGTTCCGCTACTCCACGCCTGTTGTCTACCTGCCGCCTGGTCGCAGCCTAGCATGCCTTGCTAGTGTCCGAGTTGCCACAGGTACCCTATTTGGACTATAGACTTTGTACTATACCTGTTTGGTCAGCTGCCGTCCCGCTACGCGGAACGGCCCAGTGGGTCCACGTCTCGCATCGTGACAATTGTCCATCTGTACTGTGAAGCGACATCCAATCAACCTTGCTGCATTTGGTTGAATCTGAGCAGAAAGTATATCTCTGAACACTTCAGAATTCATCCGGCTGCTTCTGTCTTCAGTCACATCATCAATAAACACTAGTGACCCAGTACCTTTGGCAGCCATGCATGCCCCTGCCATCACACTGCCTCCACCATGTTTTACAGAGGATGTGGTGTGCTTTGGATCATGAGCCGTTCCAAGCCTTCTCAATACTTCCTTCCTCTCATCATTCTGGTACAGTTTGATCTTAGTTTCATCTATCCAAAGAATGTTGTTCCAGAACTGGGCTGGCTTCTTTAGATGTTGTTTGGCAAAGTCTAATCTGGCCTTTCTATTTTTGAGGCTGTATAATGGTTTGCACCTTGTGGTGAACCCCTCTGTATTTGCTCTCATGAAGTCTTCTCTTTGTGGTAGACTTAGATACTGATACACCTACTTCCAGGACAGTGTTCTTCACTTTGGCAGATGTTGTGAAGGGGTTTTTCTTCACCATGGAAAGGATTCTGCGATCATCCACCACTGTTGTCTTCCATGGACGTCCAGGCCTTTTGGAGTTCACAAGACCACCAGTGCACTCTTTTTTTTTCAAGAACGTACCAAACTGTTGATTTGGCCACTCCTAACATTTGTGCTATCGCTCTGATGGATTTTCAGCCTAACGATGGTCTGTTTCACTTGCAATGAGAGCTTCTTTGACCTCATGTTGGGTTCACAGCAACAGCTTCCAAATGCAAATGCCACACCTGGAATCAACTCCAGACCTTTTACCTGCTTAATTTATGATTGATTAACGATGGAATAGCCAATGCAGCCCATTAAATAGCTTTTGAGATAATTGTCCAATTATCTGTGGTCCCTTGAAAAAGAGGCAGCTACATATTAAAGAGCTTTAATTCCTAAACCCTTCCTCAAATTAGGATGTGAATATCCTCAAATTAAAGCTGGGAGTCTGCACTTAAAGCCCATATTGAATATATAACTGTATATTCAATATGTTTTGGTAAACAGCTAAAATGCCAAAACTTGTGTCACTGTCCAAATAATTCTGGACCTAACTGTAATTTCTGTAAAACACATGTGGCGTTAAAATGCTCAATATAAACCTAGATTAATTCCTTGAGGTGTAGTTTCTAAAATGGAGTCACTTCTCAGGGGTTTCTTTTATTATTTCACCTCACAACCTCTGAAATTTTGGCCAATGCTCTATAAACTATCAAATTAGGCCTCAAATGCATATGGTGCTCTTTCACTCCTGAGCCCTGTTCTTTTTGCAGGTAAAGATTAGGGTGACATGTACAGTGTTTATAAAGCCAGGAAAAACAGCATAATAATTAGAGAGCTGTCTTTTCACAGTGGCACAAGGTGGGCAAAACATAATAGGTACTAAAATGGCATATCTATTAAAAAATGTCACATTTTTTTTTTCTTTGCACTATCAAGTGCACATTATTTTCTGCAAAAACATTTAGAGGTCACTATACCCCTCGATGAATTTCTTTAAGGGGTGTAGTTTCCAAAATGAGGTCTCTTCTGGGGAGTTTTCACTATATTGGTACTTCAGGGGGTATGCAAATGCGACATGGCAAAAAAATAAATAATTCCAGCAAAATCAGTTTTCAAAAGCTTATTGGCGCTCCTTCCCATCTAAACCCTGCCGTGTCCCCAAACATCAGTTCACAACCACATCTGGGGTAATACCTTACTTAGAAGAAATGGCATTACACATTTTGTGTTGCTTTTTCTCCTGCAATTCTTGTGGAAATAAAAAAAAATGAAGCTAAAACCACATATTATTGGAAAAAATAAAATGTATCCTTTTTTTACGGACCAATTCAAATAAATTAAGAGAAACACCTGTGGGGTCAAAATGCCCAATACACCCCTAGATAGATTTCTAGAAGAAAGTAGTTTCGGAAATGGGGTACATCTAGGGCTAGTTTGTGGTTTGTTTGTTTTTTATGTTTTTGCACTCTTCAAATCTGAGATGTTGCATAAAAACAATCCTAAAAAGGAGACCCCAAAATTCACAAGGAGCTCCTTTATTTCTGGTGCCTGTGTTTCAGTCAAGTAGCATACTAGGGCCACATATGGGATATTTGTAAAAATTGCACAATCTTGGTAATAAATGTTGAGTTGAAATTTTCTGTTAACACCTGCTGTATTACAGAAAAAAGGACTAAAATTAAATATATATAAAAAAAGGACATTCTTAAATTTCACCTCCACTTTGCTTTAATTTTTGTAAAACACCTAAAGGGTTATGAAACTTCCTAAATGCTGTTTTGAATACTTTTATAGGTGCAGTTTGTAAAATGGGGTGATTTATAGTGGTTTTGTATCATATAGGCCCCTTTAAACCACTTCAGAACTGAATTGGACTCAAGTTTTTGTTATTTTATAAATTTTCTTGAAAATGTGAAATAATGCTGCTAAATGTACCAGCCTTCTAAAATCCTAAAATATATATTTAAAAATAAATAAATAATGCCATCATAAAGTAGACATATGATAAAGGATAATTATTAACTATTTTGTGTGCGGTATGACCAGAGGTTGCAATAACGATTGTACATGTGTCATTGAGGCTTTTACACGCATATTCACACTTTTAATCGAATGTGTATTGGCTCCCTTTACGCACCGCTGCCTACCATTGGCTGCGAGTAAAGAACTTTCTCATTGACTCTCCTGCACAGGTAAGGTGCTGCATGCAATTATCCTCTCCCTTTTCCCATATTAAAGAGAGAGGGGAGCGCCACGGCCCTATACTTGCAAGCAGCGCCTGTGTCGAAGAGCCAATGCTATGCTGCATTGGTGGCAAGTAAGGAGCTTTTCTCTTAGACAGGTAGACTGTTGATTAATTTAAGTGGGGTGCAGGACTAGAAGGAGTTAATACAGCAGCAGTTTTAAATGGATAGAAAAAGACATTTAAGGATGGTTTATGGAATAAAAGACTAAATTATGGACACACCATGAATCCTCCACCACACAGACTCCAAATGTTCTATAACATTAAACTAATGTTTTATACTGCACTCTGAACCTATGTGTCAGCACACATCTATCCCAATCAGCGAGATTGTCATAGAATTTTTATTGGTATGCATGGTCTGTCATTATTTGTGTATTTAACATGTGTCCCCTCCCACCGCCCCATAAATTAATTTTATTTGAACTGCTCAAATTCGTAGTTTAGGTGTAGGGACTGTATAATACTACTCAATCTGGTACAGGGCGGATGCTGCATAGCACTCCTTAAGTAGCACCATGCAGCGCCCCCCTAAACCACAGATTCGTGCAGTTCAAATAAAATTGATGTCTATGACGGCTGAAGGGGATGGGGAAACTTAAATTCATAATTAATGGCCGACTGTCCATTACAATAAAAATTATATGATCTATCTATTGAAATGCTTGATCTCTCTATTTAGGACACTGACAATGGGAGAGATAATATGGATGCTGGAAGAATTTTTACTTTAACTGAGATGTAGTCTGAAAGAGAACCTGTCACCTATTAAACCAACAAGACATGGTGGAAGTGGGTGAAAAATCATTTTTATGTAACCCATAATTATCTTCTAAGCAGGCTCTGTATCTTTAGTATTCAGTTTAGTATTATCTCCTCGCTTCCCCAGCACACACGAAATTGTGCGCTTGCACATCGATGTCCTCTTTTCGTGTGTGCACAAAGGGACACTGGATTATAAGCATAAAAGACACAAAATGGTAGCAGACCTTTATTTATGGTCGGAGGAGTTTAGGAGAGAGAGGATAACTGCAATGAACTTTTGACAGCAGCGGCCAGCGAGGGGTGAGTAGAGTTCAATAGGTGAAATGCTGGTGACAGGTTCTCTTTAAAGATAAATGGCTTTCTAACAATATTGTGGTAATAAAAAATATTCACATTTTAGTTACACTTGTTGTGTAACTAACTTTAGTTACATGTTTAGTGTATGATATATATATATACATATATATATATAGTAATGACGGGGGGTGGGGAGACAGACAAGTGAGCCCTAATCTACTTGCCACTCAGTCCCTGCCTACTTGCAACGACCCGCCCTAGGCGACGGGGTACAACTGGGCGACGGTCCCTACGCTCAATAAGTGCACGACAGACAAACAGACAAGGGTACACAGAGCTAGGGGGAGAAAGGGGCAGTTGCCCACGGCAACACCGTGAGCAACAAGAGAAGTAAACAAGCCGAGTCAAACCAGGAGTGTACGAGGTACCAAATGCAGAGCAGGAGAGTAGTCAGCAAGCCGGGGTCAATATGAAGCAAGGACAATAGTACAAGAAGCTGCAGCAGGGCCAGGAAACCAAACGAAAAGAATCACAAGCAAAGGAGGAACAGGAAAGGCAGGTATAAATAGACAGAGGGCGGGAGCTAGCTCCGTCTGGCCAGGCTGTGATAGGTTCTCCCACTCCTAAGCCTGCCACCCTGATTGGTTGAAGATGGAGTCAGTCTCACAGACATAGAAGCAGGTGCAAACTGATTATTTATGGGCGTTAACCCCGAAGCTGTGCCTGGCAGATCCTTTACAGTACCCCCCTTTTTATGAGGGGCCACCGGACCCTTTCTAAGTGGACCTGGTTTACTGGGGAAACGAAGGTGAAACCTCCTGACCAATATCCCAGCGTGAACATCCCGAGCGGGTACCCAAGTCCTCTCCTCAGGCCCGTATCCTCTCCAATGGACCAGGTACTGGAGGGAGCCTTGGACCATCCTGCTGTCCACAATCTTGGCCACCTCGAATTCTGCCCCCTCAGGGGTGAGAACAGGGACCGGAGGTTTCCTCGAGGGAGCCAAGGATGGGGAGCAGCGTTTAAGGAGGGAGGCATCGAACACGTCGTGTACTCGAAAAGATGGGGGCAACTCCAGTCGGAAGGAGACAGGATTGAGGACTTCAATGACCTTGTACGGCTCTATAAACCGGGGAGCAAACTTCTTGGACGGGACCTTCAGGTGCAAATTTTTAGACGATAGCCACACCAGATCCCCGACCATAAACAAGGGGTTAGCAGAACGTTTTCTATCTGCCTGAGCTTTTGTATGCTCTGGGACGCCTCTAGGTTCTTCTGAACCTGGGCCCAGACTGTGCACAGTTCTCGATGAACGACCTCTACCTCGGGATTGTTGGAACTACCAGGTGAAACGGAAGAGAACCGTGGATTAAACCCAAAATTACAGAAAAAGGGGGAGACACCTGACGAGTTACTGACCCGGTTATTAAGGGAAAATTCGGCGAGGGGAATGAATGAGACCCAATCATATTGACAGTCAGAGATAAAAAACCTTAAATATTGTTCTAGAGACTGATTAGTCCTCTCAGTTTGGCCATTAGTTTCAGGATGGAAGGCAGAGGAGAAGGACAGATCAATCTCCAACTTTTTACAGAAGGCTCTCCAAAACAATGAAACAAATTGTACCCCTCTGTCAGAAACAATATTGACAGGGACCCCATGGAGACGCAGGATGTGTTTGACAAACAAGGTAGCTAACGTCTTAGCATTGGGTAGTTTTTTGAGGGGCACAAAGTGGCACATCTTACTTAAGCGGTCTACTACAACCCACACCACCGACTTGCCTTGAGATGGAGGCAAATCGGTGATAAAATCCATGGAGATATGGGTCCAAGGTCTCTGGGGAATGGGCAAAGAACATAGTAAGCCCGCTGGTCGGGACCTGGGAGTCTTGGACCTAGCACAAACTTCACAAGCGGCGACGTAGGCCTTAACGTCTTTAGGCAACCCAGGCCACCAATAGTTTCTGGCAATAAGGTGCTTGGTACCCAGGATGCCTGGATGGCCAGATAGTGCAGAGTCATGATTTTCCCTAAGTACCCTTAGCCGGAATTGCAGGGGAACAAACAGCTTGTTCTCAGGAAGGCTCCCGGGAGCTGAACCTTGATCAGCCGCAATTTCAGAGACTAAATCAGAATCAATAGCGGAAATGATTATACCTGGAGGCAAAACACAAGCAGGATCTTCCTCCGATGGAGGGCTGGCCATGAAGCTACGTGACAGTGCATCAGCCTTAACATTTTTAGACCCAGCCCTATAGGTAACCACAAAGTTGAATCTGGTAAAAAATAACGCCCAACGAGCTTGTCTCGGGTTTAGCCTCCGGGCAGATTCTAGGAAAACCAGATTCTTGTGGTCGGTAAGGACCGTTACCTGGTGCCTAGCCCCCTCCAGGAAGTGGTGCCACTCTTCAAATGCCCATTTAATGGCTAAGAGTTTGCGGTTGCCAATATCATAGTTACTCTCAGTGGGTGAAAACTTCCTGGAGAAGTAGGCACAGGGACGGAGATGGGTGAGGGACCTGGTACCCTGGGACAAGACAGCCCCCACTCCCACCTCGGACGCGTCAACCTCCACGATAAATGGCTCCATTTGGTTGGGCTGAACCAGCACCGGGGCCGAGATAAAGCACTTCATCACAAATACGTCAAATCTAGAAACTTGGTTAAACCAGGCAAAGGAAGTATTTTCGGAAAAATAATTTTCACAGAAAAAGTATACACCGTCACTCAAAACGGCATTCAATGAGCCTAATAAATGTTACAAAGAACAAGCAATATCTTGGTGGGAGGTGCAAGCATTTGAAAATTACATAAAACCCAGTATAGTCCCCAGGGGACTAAGAATAACACTAATACCAGCTACCAGATTACAAAGTCCAGAATTGATGCGTAGGTGGGAAACGGAAGCAACAATGAGCTCCCTGAAATTCATGCAAATTATACTGGACGAAGAAAAACGTATTCTGGAAACAGTAACAAAAAAACTTAAAGAACAAATAGAGGTGACCCTGAAATTTAAATCTGACTCTGAGTACATTGGGAAGGAATTACATCTACAAAACGCATTTGAAAAATTCCAATTCAACCTTATAGAAAGGAAACATCACCAATTTACCCGGGATTTGCAAGATTTCAGAGAAAATAAGGCATATTGCTTTGAAGAAAGGAAAGGGAAGAATAAACCCGAAACGGACCAATCCTCGTCAGATACGGATTTTACAGAATCTGAACAAAATTTCAATAGTAGGAGTAGAACATCGAGAGGAAGAAATTACTCAAGATAGTTCAGGGGACGGGGCTTCTCTAGAGGGAGGAGCCCACTACAAACATGGGAAACCTCACAAATGAATCCAAGCACCTTACCTTACCAGAATCAAATGATGTATACGAATACAGAGTCTTCATCTTTTTTAGAGAAAGAAGGGCAGAGGACACCCTATCAATTAAGAAACAGAGCAAACAATCTGAGATAAACAAAACTAACCACAGAATTATCAACCTATCCAATAGATCCCTTTCTGACACAGAAATACAGGTACTTAATAAAGGCCTCTCGTTTGTACCTACAACTACCTATGAGGTTTTCAATTGGGTAAAGGATATCAACTTATTTACGAGGAAACTCAAGTGGCACAAACTATATAAAATAAAGGATAATAAAGAATGCATGGAACTGGGACTAACATCAGAATTACCACATGTAAGGAATTTGGCGTCTCTATTATCCCAAAATGAAAAACCAAGGGGCGAGGGTCCCTTTACCCAATGCAAACTGAAAAGTAGAAAAATGCCTCCAACAAGCGATGTCTCAATCATAGATGTCTTCCAGGACTTGGTAGTCAAAGACCTAATAGAAATTGAAACCTCGAGAAAACCATCCAACCTTAATAAAAAAGAACATGAAGCACTGTTGTCGCTGGAAAAGGATGAAAATATAGTAATCAAGGCCTCTGATAAGGGGGGGGGGAATACAGTGGTTCTTACAAGAAAAGATTATATGGATATGTGTCAAATCATCCTAAATGACAAGGAGAGTTATGAAATCCTCAAGGAGAATCCTATACAAAAGGATAAAGAGGAACTCTTTAAGATTTTAAACCGTGCAAAAAATGAAAACCTCATTGATTTAAATGAATTCAAATTCATGGCCATTGATAAACCACAGACCCCCACATTCTATGCCCTCCCCAAAATCCAGAAGGGGACCACCCCATTAAAGGGTCGACCAATAGTATCAGGGATAGGGGGATTAACACAAAATGTGGGCATCTATATAGACAAGGTCTTGAGAAACTTTGTAGAGGCTTTACCCTCTTATACCAAAGACACCACAAATCTTTTACAAAAAATCAATGAGGTCACGGTGGATGATGATACCATTTTGGCCAGCATTGATGTGGAGGCACTGTACTCCTCAATCCCCCACACAATGGGTCTAAAAGCGGTAGAATATTTCCTGAATACAAGGGGGACCCACCTACAGCGACACAATGCCTTCGTTTTAGATCTATTGAGATTTGTATTGACAAACAATAATTTTCTCTTCAATGGTCGTATCTACCACCAACTCAGGGGCACAGCCATGGGTAACTCATGTGCACCGACATATGCAAACTTGCTCCTGGGTTGGTGGGAGGAAACCATGGTATTTACAGATGAGCGCCAAAATCTAAACAGCCCGATCCTGATGTGTGCACGTTTCATAGACGACGTGTTTGTCCTTTGGGGGGGACTAGAAAGGGACTTCATTCAATATAGCAAAGAATTGAATGAAAATATTATCGGTTTGAGATTTACAACTGAATCCGACAATCAAAATTTGCCATTTTTAGATGTATATATCTCCAAAAATGACAAAGGAGGACTCATTTCAACTATATACAGAAAACCAACCTCCACAAATAGTCTTTTAAGATGGGAAAGTCACCACCCCATCCCATTGAAACGGGGAATACCAAAAGGACAGTACCTCAGACTAAGACGCAATTGCTCTAATGAACAAGAATTCATAGAACAAGCAAGGGATCTTAAAGCTCGATTCCTTGAAAGGGGGTATCCTTTGAGAACCCTTAAAAAAGCTTATCAGCACGCAATACAAAAGAAAAGGGAAGAACTCCTTATCCCAAAAAGAAGAGAATTGACTAATCAACCTATACGCCTAATTGGTACTTATGATAGATCAGACCAAAAAATTAAAGGAATACTCAGAAAACACTGGGGTATCCTACAAATGGATCCAGACCTCAAAGACGTCATATCCCCCTGGGCACAGGTCACATATAGACGAGGAAGGAGTATAGGAGACAGAGTCACACATAGTCATTTGAAAAGCTCTAGACCTGACCCATGTTGGTTAGATCGAGGGAAAACGAGTGGGTGCTACAAATGCGGACACTGTAAGGGTATGTTCACACAATGAGAGGCATTTACGTGTGAAAAGACAGACTGTTTACAGCTGCCTCGTTTCACACGTAAATGCTCCTCCTCGTAATTTACGAGGCGTCTGAGACGCTCTGAGACGCTCGTAAATCTTGAGCTGTGCTTCATTGAGTTCAATGAAGAACGGCTCAAATTACGTGGCAAAGAAGTGCCCTGCACTTCTTTGCCGAGGCAGTCCATTTACGCGTCGTCGTTTGACAGCTGTCAAACGACGACGCGTAAATAACAGGTTGTCTGCACAGTATGTCGGCAAACCCATTCAAATGAATGGGCAGATGTTTGCCGACGTATTGCAGCCCTATTTTCAGACGTAAAACGAGGCATAATACGCCTCGTTTACGTCTGAAAATAGGTCGTGTGAACCCAGCCTAAGGCTTGCGCGGCTGTACAAAATACCAAAGAATCTAAGAGTTCATACACAGGAAAAAATTATAAAATAAAGGACTTCATCAATTGCAGTTCTAAAAATGTAGTCTATAAAATCACATGCAGTTGTCCCCGGGATTATATAGGTAAAACCACAAGGGAATGGAGAAGGAGGATCCTGGAACATCTAGGTGATATTAAAAATGATAGAGACAAACCGGTGGCCAGACATGTACATTTAAACCATGGGGGGGATGCAAAATGTCTTAGGGCAGATTCACACGAGCGTTGCGTTTTTGCGCGTGCAAACAACGCAGCGTTTTGCGAGCGCAAAAACCATTTGACAGCTGCGTGTGTCATGCGTGTCTGATGCGCGGCTGCGTGATTTTCGCGCAGCCGGCATCATAGAGATGAGGCTTGTCGACGCCCGTCACTGTCCAAGGTGCTGAAAGAGCTAAATCTTTCAGCACCCTCGACAGTGAATGCCGAACACAACAGCGAAAAACCTGTAAAAAAAAAAGATAAAGTTCCTACTTACCGAGAACTTCCCGGCCGTTGCCTTGGTGATGCGTCCTTGGTGACGCGTCCTTGGTGACGCGCCTCTCTTGACATCGGGCCCCACCTCCCTGGATGACGCGGCAGTCCAAGTGACCGCTGCAGCCTGTGATTGGCTGCAGCCTGTGCTTGGCCTGTGATTGGCTGGAGCTGTCACTTGAACTGAAGTTTGGCCGAACCCGGTGAAGTTAGCTTCGGTTGTCGGGGTTCGCTCCTCGCAAAGACACTCCGTTTGGATGCTTGGAAACAGAAAAGCACGTGGTGCTTTTCTGTTTCCATTCATCCTTTTGACAGCTCGTGCGCTGTTTCAGTCTGTTCGCACGGAAGTGCTTCCGTGCGACCTGCCTGGTTTTCACGCACCCATTGACTTCAATGGGTGCGTGATGCATGAAATACGCAGAGTTATTGAACCTGTCGCGTATTTTGCGCAGCGAACAAACGCTGCGCAAAATACACGGACTGTGTGTACTGCCCCATAGACTTCTATAGGGCATTGCGTGCCGCGCGAAAACCACGCGGTCTACACGCTGCCAAATCACGCTCGTGTGAATCCCCCCTTAAAGAGGCTCTGTCACCAGATTTTGCAACCCCTATCTGCTATTGCAGCAGATAGGCGCTGCAATGTAGATTACAGTAACGTTTTTATTTTTAAAAACGAGCATTTTTGGCCAAGTTATGACCATTTTTGTAGTTATGCAAATGAGGCTTGCAAAAGTCCAAGTGGGTGTGTTTAAAAGTAAAAGTCCAAGTGGGCGTGTATTATGTGCGTACATCGGGGCGTTTTTACTACTTTTACTAGCTGGGCGTTGTGAATAGAAGTATCATCCACTTCTCTTCAGAACGCCCAGCTTCTGCCAGATCACGCTGTGACGTCACTCACAGGTCCTGCATCGTGTCAGACGAGCGAGGACACATCGGCACCAGAGACTTCAGTTGATTCTGCAGCAGCATCGGCGTTAGCAGGTAAGTCGATGTAGCTACTTACCTGCAAACGCTGATGCTGCTGCAGAATCAACTGTAGCCTCTGGTGCCGATGTGTCCTCGCTCGTCTGACACGATGCAGGAAATGTGAGTGACGTCACAGCGTGATCTGGCAGAAGCTGGGCGTTCTGAAGAGAAGTGGATGATACTTCTATTCACAACGCCCAGCTAGTAAAAGTAGTAAAAACGCCCCGATGTACGCACATAATACACGCCCACTTGGACTTTTACTTTTAAACACACCCACTTGGACTTTTGCAAGCCTCATTTGCATAACTACAAAAATGGTCATAACTTGGCCAAAAATGCTCGTTTTTTTAAAATAAAAACGTTACTGTAATCTACATTGCAGCGCCTATCTGCTGCAGATAGGGGTTGCAAAATCTGGTGACAGAGCCTCTTTAAATTCACAGCAATTGAATTAATTCACCCATCAGTAAGAGGAGGAGATATAGACACAGTAGTTCTCCAAAGGGAATCCAAATGGATATTTAAATTGGATAGCTCTGCACCCCATGGATTAAATGAGAAATTAGACTTCTCTTGCTTCATTTAAAAATCTTCAAAGTCTTTCTAACAGTTCATTAAGAATATTCCAATAAATCCGAAAACCCCATAAAATAAATTACATACATCAACGGGCTATTAACAACTTAAATAGTCATCTAATATTTTGTTATTGATCACCTGCGAAAAAATATATAAAACTCTTGACACAAGAAATAGTATTTATGCATGAAGTAAAATATACCATGTTAAAAAACAGATGGTTTACTGCCCAAAATATCTAAATAATAATATATCTAAATAAAAGAACAAAAACCCACTTTAATAGCTCAAATTTTTAATCTATAAACGGGTTTGCAGGGGTTAATGGTATGTAGTTCTCTGTATTTGTTTCCACAGACACTACATCTACACCAGTAGATAAGCCAGACACACCCTCCCCTCTCTCCCAATCTCGGGCAGCACTGGGTCTGATTCACATTGTGAATGCATGCGGTAACGCAAGCTGACTTGCTGTTTGCAGGGGGTGATTCAACTGTCTATGACAGTTGTTCATGTCCAGCAGCAGCAATCACAGAGGCAGTGGTCCGTGATTTGGGTAGGAGCTGGACAGACACTACCCAATGGGAGGTGCTCTGGATTCCGTTCTGTATCAGCTTCAACTAAGGGGCACTCCCCTGGATACGTCACTGGAGGAGTGCACAATGAGGGAGGGAATAACCTGTATAAAGAGCAACAGAAAACACATGTGGGTGAGGACGTCACACGCCGGAACCAGCGTTTACTCCAGCACGAGGAAACAAGTGCTATGAGGAATCTCTGCCACTGCAGAAGATTTAAACTTCAAAACAGCTCCAACTTAATTTGTGCCCCCTGTCAAGGAGGTTATCTGGCCTTATCTCCCCTGAGGAATTCTGGCCATAAGGAAAAGCGTCGGGAGAAAGTAATGATTGATTGCCTAAAATCATATGAAAGAAACAAGTGAGGCTTCACAGTCCCCAGCCATAAGAACGGAACAGGACTTTAACACACTACGGAACGGGTAGGAGGGGTCATTACCCCACAGAGATTTATATTTATCCTCCTGGGAAATAGATCACTCACATGTTTTGCAACAATTTGGAGCATTTTCTTAAACTCTGCAAAGAAATGATAATATCACCAATATTGAATTGACTTTTTTTTTGCATGGAGCACTACATCTCCTGTACAGTAAGGAAGATTTTTTTGTAAACAGTCTTGTCCTGGTGTGCCATTTGTTTTACACACTTTTTAAATATGTTACAAGTAAAAGTTACATTTTAAACGAAACTCTAGTCCTATTCCAGTGACTTAATTAAGGACCTCAAAAGCCTGGACAGCCTCAGGAGGCCAGTGGAGGAGATCAGCACCTTTGCGAGTGAGATCCGTAAGAGGCTTAGCGATGACCGAGAAGTTAGCAATAAACCTCCTGTAATAATTAGCGAACCCCAGGAAGCACTGTAATGCCTTCAGGGAGGCAGGTTGGACCCATTCCGTCACAGCCTGGACCTTGGCGGGGTCCATGCGGAATTCATGAGGAGTGAGGATTTGGCCCAAAAATGGTATCTCCTGCACCCCAACACACATTTTTCGGTCTTTGCAAACAGTTTGTTTTCTCGAAAGACCTGGAGCACCTTCCTGACATGCTCAATGTGGGAGGACCAGTCCTTGGAAAACACAAGTATGTCATCAAGGTACACTACAAGACATAACCCCAGGTAGTCTCTTAAAATCTCATTTATAAAATTCTGGAAGACCGCGGGAGCATTACACAACCCAAAGGGCATGACGAGGTATTCGAAATGACTTTCGGGCGTGTTAAACGCAGTCTTCCACTCATCCCCCTCTTTGATGCGGATAAGGTTATAAGCCCCCCGTAGATCAAACTTAGAGAACCATTGGGCCCCCTGAACCTGATTAAAGAGATCAGGAATCAGAGGAAGGGGATACTGGTTCCTCACAGTGACCTTATTCAAGCTTCGGTAGTCAATGCATGGCCTAATACCACCATCCTTCTTCCCTACGAAGAAGAAGCCAGCACCTACCGGAGAAGTAGAGGGGCGAATGTAACCCTTGGCCAGGCATTCCTGGATATACTCTCTCATGGCTTCACGTTCGGGACAAGAGAGATTAAATATCCTACCCTTAGGGAGCTTAGCTCCTGGTACCAAATTGATTGCGCAATCATATTCTCTATGAGGAGGTAACACTTCGGAGGCCTCCTTAGAGAAAACATCGGTGAAGTCCTGAACAAACTCAGGTAGCGTGTTCACAACCTCAGGGGGAGAAATAGAATTAACAGAAAAACATGACGTCAAGCATTAATTACCCCACTTGGTAAGGTCCCCAGAATTCCAGTCAAACGTGGGATTATGCAACTGCAACCAGGGAAGGCCTAAAACCAAATTGGACGATAATCCCTGCATTAACAGTACAGAGCACTGCTCCAAATGCATGGAGCCAACAAGGAGTTCAAAAACAGGGGTATGCTGTGTAAAATAACCATTAGCAAGAGGAGTGGAGTCGATACCCACTACCGGGACAGGTTTAGGCAAATCAATCAAAGGCATAGCTAGAGACATAGCAAATTCAACAGACATGATATTAGCAGAAGACCCTGAATCCACTGCCGGTAGCAGACCTACCACCAAAAGAGACCTGAAAGGGAAGCAAGATTTTATTATGTTTCATATTTATGGGAAATACCTGTGCGCCCAAGTGACCTCCCCGATGATCACTTAGGCGCGGAAGTTCTCCGGCTGCATTCTTACGCTTAGGACAGTTGTTCACTTGATGCTTGTCATCCCCATAGTAGAAGCAGAGACCATTCTTCCTGCGGAAATCTCTACGTTGTTGGGGGGACACAGAGGCCCCGAGTTGCATAGGTACCTCCGAGTCTTCCGGGGAGGAACGAAGCAACGGAACCTCGGGAGGCATCATGGGGGAGTCAGAGGAGAAAACACATAAACGTTCACGTTGTCGTTCCCTGAGACGTCGGTCAAGTCGTACCGCTAAAGCCATAACCTGGTCTAGGGAATCAGAAGAGGGATAGCTAACTAGCAGGTCTTTCAGGGCGTTCGACAGACCGAACCTAAACTGGCACCTTAAGGCAGGGTCATTCCACCGAGAAGCTACGCACCACTTCCTATAGTCAGAGCAATACTCCTCAACAGGTCTCTTACCCTGACGTAAGGTCACCAGCTGACTCTTGGCAAAAGCAGTCTTTCCAGTCTCGTCATAGATGAGTCCGAGAGCAGAAAAGAAAAGATCAACGGAGGAAAGTTCAGGGGCGTCAGGAGCCAAGGAGAAGGCCCATTCTTGGGGCCCTTCCTGGAGCCGGGACATAATTATACCCACCCGCTGGCTCTCAGAACCTGAGGAGTGGGGCTTTAAACGAAAATAGAGCCTACAACTCTCCCGAAAGGAGAGAAAAGTCTTCCGGTCCCCTGAGAACCGGTCGGGCAACTTTAGGTGGGGTTCAAGAGGTGAGGTGAGGGGGACTACCAAGGTAGCATCAGGCTGGTTGACCCTCTGAGCCAGGGCCTGGACCTGTAGGGAGAGACCCTGCATTTGCTTAGCCAGGGTCTCAAGGGGGTCCATAGTGGTGTCAGGGACCAGGGTAGACTAGGTATGGGCTTGTGATTAAGTAATGACGGGGGGTGGGGAGACAGACAAGTGAGCCCTAATCTACCCGCCACTCAGTCCCTGCCTACTTGCAACGACCCGTCCTAGGCGACGGGGTACAACTGGGCGACGGTCCCTACGCTCAATAAGTGCATGACAGACAAACAGACATGGGTACACAGAGCTAGGGGGAGAAAGGGGCAGTTGCCCACGGCAACACCGTGAGCAACAAGAGAAGTAAACAAGCCGAGTCAAACCAGGAGTGTACGAGGTACCAAACGCAGAGCAGGAGAGTAGTCAGCAAGCCGGGGTCAATATGAAGCAAGGACAATAGTACAAGAAGCTGCAGCAGGGCCAGAAAACCAAACGAAATGAATCACAAGCAAAGGAGGAACAGGAAAGGCAGGTATAGACAGAGGGCGGGAGCTAGCTCCGTCTGGCCAGGCTGTGATAGGTTCTCCCACTCCTAAGCCTGCCACCCTGAGTGGTGGAAGATGGAGTCAGTCTCACAGACATAGAATCAGGTGCAGACTGATTATCTATGGGTGTTAACACCGAAGCTGTGCCTGGCAGATCCTTTACATATATACATATATATATATATATATATATATATATATATATACAGGGTGGGCCATTTATATGGCTACACCTAAATAAAATGGGAATGGTTGGTGATATTAACTTCCTGTTTGTGGCACATTAGTATATGGGAGGGGGGAAACTTTTCAAGCTGGGTGTTGACCATGGCGGCCATTTTGAAGATGGACATTTTGTATCCAACTTTAGTTTTTTCAATGGGAAGAGGGTCATGTGACACATCAAACTTATCGAGAATTTCACAAGAAAAACAATGGTGTGCTTGGTTTTAACGTTACTTTATTCTTTCATGAGTTATTTACAAGTTTCTGACCACTTATAAAATGCGTTCAAAGTGCTGCCCATTGTGTTGGATTGTCAATTCAACCCTCTTCTCCCACTCTTCACACACTGATAGCAACACCGCAGAAGTAATGACTCCCGATCTGACCCCCTTACACTTTTATCTTTGGGGTCAATTGTCTATGCTGTGAAGATACGAGATGTGCAGCAACTGAAACTACGGATACTGGAAGCCTGTGCTAGCATTTCTTCTGCGGTGTTGCTATCAGTGTGTGAAGAGTGGGAGAAGAGGGTTGCATTGACAATCCAACACAGTGGGCAGCACTTTGAACACACTTTATAAGTGGTCAGAAACTTGTAAATAACTCATGAAAAAATAAATTAACGTTAAAACTAAGCACACCATTGTTTTTCTTGTGAAATTATCGATAAGTTTGATGTGTCACATGACCCTCTTCCCATTGAAAAAACTAAAGTTGGATACAAAATGTCCGCCTTCAAAATGGCCGCCATGGTCAACACCCAGCTTGAAAAGTTTTTCCCCTCCCATATACTAATGTGCCACAAACAGGAAGTTAATATCACCAACCATTCCCATTTTATATAGGTGTATCCATATAAATGGCCCACCCTGTGTATATATATATATATGTATATATATATATATATATATAGATATATATATATATATATATATATATATATATATATATAGAAGTCAAAAAATGAGCAGCAACTCCAATAGTAAGGGTGAAAAAAGTGGGTACCCACTTTTTTCACCCTTACTATTGGAGTTGCTGCTCATTTTTTGACTTCTGTGTATCTGGGACTTGGTCTGTCCCTCAGAGCTTGCACCCACACGCTGCCGGTGCTGCTGGACTTGGTATATTTCCGTATATATATAAAAAAAAATATATATATATATATATATATATATATAAAGAGAACACTTGCAGCACTCCAGTATGAAAAAATGGTGGTTTATTCAGTCAAACACACAGCAACGTTTGAATCCTACAATAGGACCTTTCTCAAGCATAGTGACACATCTAAGACTGCACACATATATAGGGCAGATATACATTAGGTTATTGTTAGTGCAGCAATCAGTCAGGTTTCGTAGTGATGCTCAGCTGTAAGGCCCATTGTAATCTAAATGAGCCAGTAAGTAGTGCACATGCGTAAGGGTTTGAAGCAGAAGTATCAAGTTGCCAGGCAACAGGACGATCAGAAAACGCAATGATGACACCATGCGTGCCGACATATAAGCATCGTGAATGACAGCGTCCCCAGTAGCCAAGCAACCAATCAGGAACCACAACACATAATGCGGTACAGTGTAAATATCGCTCCTGTATATTGAATATTGTTGACAACATTGCTATTTATGAGCCAGATAATTAATAATGGAAAAAAATCCATATATGATGGTGCTCCAAGAGGTAGGCAACGGGGATATATGAAGTAAAAAGAAAAGACAACCTATCAGTGTCTTAAACTTATCTCACCGTAATAAAGACTTCGAAATCTACAACACAAAAAAAACGCATTCAATTTATCTCCACATATAGTGAGGTAAGTGGGGATTTATCTAGGATCATGAACAGACACTGGTCGATTATTAGCGATAGTTATAGTCACATTGAGGTATTGAATAATAATCCATTAATGTCATACAGACGTCCACAAAATCTTTGCGATAGGTTGGTTAAAACCAGGGTGAAAGATTGTAAAAGAAGTTCGCAACTTTTACTAAAACCTCTAAAATCTGGAAACGTCCCCTGCCACAGGTGGGTGAATTGTTCACTGATGTGTAGGGGTAATCTTTTTACACATCCCTTAATTGGACAACAATTTGCTATTAAGTACAATTTTAACTGTGATTCAGACTGGATTGTATACGTATTATGGTGCCCTGTGGTCTTTTATATGTGGGTGAAACCACCTGTGCCTTCAAAATCCGTCTAAATAATCACCGATTTTCCATTAGAAAAAAGAAAATCAATTTGCCTGTAGCGAAACATTTCTTTGAACAGAGACACAATGAAAGGGATATAAGGTTCATGATACTTGATCATATGTGTAAAAGATCTGCCAGGCACAGCTTCTGTGTCATCGCCCATAGGTAATCAGTCTGCACCTGCTTCTATGTCTGTGAGACTGACTCCATCTTCCACCACTCAGGATGGCAGGCTTAGGAGTGGGAGTGCCTATCACAGCCTGGCCAGACGGTGCTAGCTCCCGCCCTCTGTCTATTTATACCTGCCTTTCCTGTTCCTCCTTGCTTGTGATTCTTCTCGTTTGGTTTCCTGGCCCTGCTGCAGCTTCTGAACTATTTGACCCTGCTTCATACTGACCCTGGCTTACTGACTACTCTCCTGCTCTGCGTTTGGTACCTCGTACACTCCTGGTTGTACTCGGCTTGTTCACTACTCTCCTGCTCTGCGTTTGGTACCTCGTTCACTCCTGGTTTGACTCGGCTCGTTCACCACTCTTGTTGCTCACGGTGTTGCCGTGGGCAACTGCCCCATTTCCCTTTGCTTCTGTGTACCCTTGTCTGTTTGTCTGTCATGCACTTACTGAGCGTAGGGACCGTCGCCCAGTTGTACCCCGTCGCCTAGGGCGGGTCGTTGCAAGTAGGCAGGGACTGAGTGGCGGGTAGATTAGGGCTCACTTGTCTGTTTCCCTACCCCCATCATTACATAATGCCTCCATTATCACAAGGGGGTGACAGACACATGTTACTACATAAAAGGGAATTAAGATGGATATTTTTATTGAATTCATTGAGACCAGAGGGCCTCAATGTTGAATTTAATGTGGATAGGATCGTCATGTGATGTTTCTCTTCCCTTTGCTTCTTTTTGGTTCACTGATGTCCTCATTGGTGATGCTTTGGTGACATATATATGTTATCCATTTTTTATTCATGATTATTTTCTATTAACACTGTATTTTTGTATTTTTATAGATCCAAATAGAACTCCCAATAGAACTTCGGGATTCCCTACATATAATATCTGTGACTGTTATCCATCAAAATTATTGATTATTTTTTAAATAAAAATTTACATTGCTAAATTTTGAACTTATTTTCTAAATAAAGTAATTTTTTAAGAATTTGTTCTTAGTCTCCCTTTGAGGATAAGCAACGTTGTGATAATGAGTAATTACAGACAATTTTTTTGCCGACATACTGAGTCGCGATGAAATGCCAAGTTTGATCCGTTACACGTGTGTGGTTGATAGAATATCCTACGTACATGAAGATGTTACTTAGTGATTTCTTGATATCCTGGGAGCGTGATCGTTCGGATCACATGAATGTGATCAGAGATCCGCATACCCACGCGTGGGTCTAGAATAATAATAATTTCTTTATTACGTTGAGATAAGTTTAAGACACTGATAGGTTGTCTTTTCTTTTTACTTCATATATCCCCGTTGCCTACCTCTTGGAGCACCATCATATATGGATTTTTTTCCATTATTAATTATCTGGCTCATAAATAGCAATGTTGTCAACAATATTCAATATACAGGAGCGATATTTACACTGTACCGCATTATGTGTTGTGGTTCCTGATTGGTTGCTTGGCTACTGGGGACGCTGTCATTCACGATGCTTATATGTCGGCACGCATGGTGTCATCATTGCGTTTTCTGATCGTCCTGTTGCTTGGCAACTTGATACTTCTGCTTCAAACCCTTACGCATGTGCACTACTTACTGACTCATTTAGATTACAATGGGCCTTACAGCTAAGCATCACTACGAAACCTGACTGCACTAACAATAACCTGAAGTTCTGATTGGTGAGTGGATCTACTACACTTCACTTCAACACATCTGAGGAATATTTGATTGTGCCTTAATTAAATGTTTTTTATGAATTTTGTATGTTATATTGTTGTTTACGATATTTTGTATTAGCACTTGCACTTTCTGTATCAAATTGAAACTTTGATTGATACCTTAAAATTACTTGTTGTCAATGTTTTTTGCACTATGCACTTTATTTGTGTTTTAATGAGATGAATTATGCAAATTTATCTCTGCCCTATATATGTGTGCAGTCTTAGATGTGTCACTATGCTTGAGAAAGGTCCTAATGTAGGATTGAAACGTTGCTGTGTGTTTGACTGAATAAACCACCATTTTTTCATACTGGAGTGCTGCAAGTTTTCTCTTTCTATATTTGATACGTCATCCGAGGATCAGGACGTCTTGCTGGGCACCCGTACAATAATTTTAGTGAGTGCCGCTGCTTTCTACCTCTCTCTCTCTCTCTCTCTCTCTCTGTGTCTCTCTCTCTCTCTCTCTCTCTCTCTCTCTATATATATATATATATATATATATATATATATATATATATATATATATATATGTAATGTCGTTTTAAAATGACCTAAACTCCCTTTTTATGTATGGAAGCATAGTTATCAGTTATATTGATGCCCAGCATAAATAGGCTGCTTTTAACCACACGTATGCCTATATAATATTACTTTAAATTAATGCTAATTGTATACTTCTTCTTGGCTAAAAATACTCCTTAAACATTTTTAGAGGAGTATTTTTATTCTACTGGAAAATACTTAACGAAACTTCTGGGTATTACTATCTGCCTTACGAGTAAAGAAATTTAAATTTTTAAAACAGCAAATTTTACCACATTTTCGATTCAATTTGGTGCTTTTCACAAATAAACACAGAAAGTATCAGCCAAAATTTACCACTAACATGAAGTACAATGTGTCACAAAAATACAATCTCAGAATCACTTGGATAAGTAAAGACATTAAGAAGTTATTACCACATAAAATGACACATGTCAGATTTGAAAAGTTGGGCTGTGTCAGGAAAGCCAAAACTGGCGGCAACAGTAAGGGGTTAAAGAGGCTCTGTCACCAGATTTTGCAACCCCTATCTGCTATTGCAGCAGATAGGCGCTGCAATGTAGATTACAGTAACGTTTTTATTTTTAAAAAACGAGCATTTTTGGCCAAGTTATGACCATTTTTGTAGTTATGCAAATGAGGCTTGCAAAAGTCCAAGTGGATGTGTTTAAAAGTAAAAGTCCAAGTGGGCGTGTATTATGTGCGTACATCGGGGCGTTTTTAATACTTTTACTAGCTGGGCGCTCTGAAGTGAAGTATCATCCACTTCTCTTCAGAACGCCCAGCTTCTGACAGTGCAGATCTGTGACGTCACTCACAGGTCCTGCATCGTGTCGGCCACATCGGCACCAGAGGCTACAGTTGATTCTGCAGCAGCATCAGCGTTTGCAGGTAAGTCGATCTTACCTGCAAACGCTGATGCTGCTGCAGAATCAACTGTAGCCTCTGGTGCCGATGTGGCCGACACGATGCAGGACCTGTGAGTGACGTCACAGATCTGCACTGTCAGAAGCTGGGCGTTATGAAGAGAAGTGGATGATACTTCTCATCAGAACGCCCAGCTAGTAAAAGTATTAAAAACGCCCCGATGTACGCACATAATACACGCCCACTTGGACTTTTACTTTTAAACACACCCACTTGGACTTTTGCAAGCCTCATTTGCATAACTACAAAAATGGTCATAACTTGGCCAAAAATGCTCGTTTTTTAAAAATAAAAATGTTACTGTAATCTACATTGCAGCGCCTATCTGCTGCAATAGCAGATAGGGGTTGCAAAATCTGGTGACAGAGCCTCTTTAATCTATTTGGAGAACAATGTAAGATCCTAACTTAAGACATGCACAGTAGTACTTCACCCGGGCCAAGGGCTGATTATTTTTGATTGACTTTGGGAATACGATTGGCGTTCATGTTCCGTGAGCCTTTTTATTATAATTATGTTTACACATGTGTTTTACATGCTTTATTGCTTGCCTCATTAATATATTATTACTTTGTACAGTGCAAAAACAGCCATACGTGATGTATAATGTTTATGCACTGTTCAAGATTTTATAATGTAAGCATTTGTTGACTTATACATGTAATTTGTGGTTATTACTGGTACATTTACTTTATATTTTTTCCACTGATTGCGTTTAAATTAACTTAATGAATTTGATGTATTGTAAGGGTATGTTCACATGGCTTAGCAAAATACGTCTGAAAATACGGATCTGTTTTCAGGAGAAAACAGCTCCTGATTTTCAAACGTTTTTGTAGCAACTCGCGTTTTTCGCGGCGTATTTTACGGCCGTTATTGGAGCTGTTTTTCAATGGAGTCAATGAAAAATGGCTCCAAAAACTTATTTGGGGCATTTTTTCAGGTGTAATTTGAGGTGCAGAACGCCCGAATTACGTCTGAAAACAGTGCGTGTGAACATACCCTAACTCTATTTATATTCACTGATAAAATTCTGGAGGGCTGCCTATTTTTTTTTTTTGCGTATATATATTAAACCTTATCTGGCAAGCATCACTACCCCAAAGCCTCACATTATAGTGAAAACATTTACTGTGCAGAATAAAAAAAAATTCTTAGGCATGCCTCTGTATTGGAAAGCGCACTAGAATATGCTTTCATTTACTGTTAAAAGAATCAATTTAAAAATATGCCTACAAATACCTAGTTGTCAGATTCCAAAAGGATATCTTTTTGGCATCTTTCCGGTAAATGGGGCCCTATGGATATGTTTGTCGCAAAAGCCGAATGTAGAAAAGAAACATGATGTGAACAGAGCCTAAAATACTTTGGTTTTTATTTTTAATAGCTGCATTTAAATTATAATCTGCAAAAATAAAATATTATCAATGATATCTCTCCTTTCTTAAGCACATATAGTTAAAGAGGCTCTGTCACCAGATTATAAGTGCCCTAACAGTGTTTTTTATTTTGAAAAACGATCATATTTGACCAAGTTATAAACAATTTTAGATTTATGCTAATTAGTTTCTTGATAGACAACTGGGCGTGTTTTTACTTTTTACCAACTGGGCTTTGTTAACCCCTTAAGGACTGAGCCTATTTTTTCAAATCTGACATGTGTCACTTTATGTGGTAATAACTCCGGAATGCTTTTACCTATCCAAGCGATTCTGAGATTGTTTTCTCGTGACACATTGGACTTTATGTTACTTCCAAAATTTGCTCGATACATTAAGTATTTAATTGTGAAAAACACCAAAATTTAGCGAAAAATTGCAAAAATTAGCATTTTTCGAAATTTATATGTATCTGCTTGTAAGACAGATAGTAATACCACACAAAATTGTTGCTAATTAACATCACCCATATGTCTACTTTAGATTGGCATCGTTTTTTGAACATCCTTTTATTTTTCTATGACATCACAAGGCTTAGAACTTTAGCAGCAATTTCTCACATTTTCAAGAAAATGTCAAAAGGCTATTTTTACAGGGGCCAGTTCAGTTGTGAAGTGGATTTTAGGGTCTTATATATTAGAAACCCTCGATAAGTCACCCCATTTTAAAAACTTCACCCCTCAAAGTATTCAAAACAGTATTTAGAAAGTTTCTTAACCCTTTAGATGTTTCACAGGAATTAAGGCAAAGTAGATGTGAAATGTTCAAATTTCTTTTTTTTTTTTTGCAGAAATTCATTTTTAATCTATTTTTTTGTAACACAGAAAGTTTTACCAGAGAAACGCAACTCAATATCTATTGCCCAGATTCTGCAGTTTTTAGAAATACCCCACATGTGGCCCTAGTGCACTTATTGACTGAAGCACCGGCCTCAGAAGCAAAGGAGCACCTAGAGGATTTTGGGGCCTCCTTTTTATTAGAAAATATTTTAGGCTCCATGTCGGGTCTGAAAGGCTCTTGCGGCGCCAAAACAGTGGAAATTCCCCAAAAGTGACCCCATTTTGGAAACTATACCCCTTGAGGAAATTATCTAGGGGTATAGTGAGCATTTTGACCCCACAGGTTTTTTGCAGAAATTATTGGAAGTAGGCCGTGAAAATGAAAATCGACATTCTTTCAAATAAAATGTAGGTTTAGCTAATTTTTTCTAATTTCCACAAGGACTAAAAGGAGAAAATGCACCACTACTTTTGTAAAGCAATTTCTCCCAAGTAAAGAAATACCCCGCATGTGGTCATAAACGGCTGTTTGGACACACGGCAGAGCTTAAAAGGGAAAGAGCACCATTTGGCTTTTGGAGCTCGAATTTAGCAGGAATGGTTTGCGGAGACAACGTCGCATTTGCAAAGGGACCAAAACAGTGAAAACACCAAAAAAGTGACTCCATTTAGGAAACTACACCCCTTGAAGAATCCATCTAGGGGTGTAGTGAGCATTTTGAACCCACAGGGGTTTCATAGATTGTATTAGAATTGGGCAGTGAAGATAAAAAAAATCTTTTTTTTCCAATAAGACGTAGCTTTAGCTCAAAATTTTTCATTTTCTCAACAAATAAAGGAATAAAAGAACCCCAAAATTTGTAAAGCAACTTCTCTGGAGTACGGCAATACCCCATTTGTGGTCATAAACTGCTGTTTGGGCATACGGCAAGGATCAGAAGAGAAGGAGTGCCATTTGGCTTTTGGAGCACAGATTTTGCTGGATTGGTTTCTTGACACCATGTCACTTTTGCAAAGCTCCTAAGGTACCAGTACAGTGGAAACTCCCCAAAAGTGACTCGATTCACGAAACTACACCCCTTGAGGAATTCATCTAGGGGTGTAGTGAGCATTTTGACCCCACAGGTGTTTCATAGATTTTATTAGAATTGGGCAGTGAAAATAAAAAACAAATCCTTTTTCTTCAATAAGACGTAGTTTTAGCTGAAAATGTTTAATATTCTCAACAAATAAATGAAAAAAAGCACCCCAACACTTGTAAAGCAACTTCTCCTGTGTACGGCAATACCACATATGTGGTCATAAACTGCTGTTTGGGCACAGAGTAGGGCTCAGAAGGAAAGGAGCACCATTTGGCTTTTGGAGTGTAGATTTTGCTGGATTGGTTTCTGGGCGCTATGTCGCATTTGCAAAGTCCCTGTGGGACCAAAACAGTGAAAACCCCCCAGAAGTGACCCCATTTTGGAAACTTCACCTCTCAAGGTATTCACCTAGGGGTGTAGTGAGCATATTAACCCCACAGGTGATTGGCAGAAATTGGTGTGCACTCGATGTTGCAGAGTGAAAATGATTTTTCAATTTTCCAATATGTGGCCCCCAGCTTGTGCCACTGGAGACACACACCCCAAAAATTGTTACCCGGTTCTCCCTGGTATGGCGATGCCATATATGTGGAAGTAAACTGCTGTTTAGGCACACTGTAGGGTTCAAAAGGGAGGTAGCGCCATTTGGCTTTTGGAGCGTGGATTTTGCTTGTAGTAGTTTTGTTTTGAGTCTTACTGGTGTTTCCGTTTATAATGTGAGGGTACATGTAAGGCGGGCGGAGTATATAAGGGGCATAGTCAGGTCGTATAGTGGGGTAAAAAAAAACAATAAAATAATCCATAGATGTGTGTTATGCTGTGACACAATCCTTTCTGTACAGGCCGGTGTCACACTAATAAATGGTCTTTACTCCCCTTTTGGTCCAGACTCGGCACCTTTGAAGTTTGGGAAATTTTGTTAGGAAGTGTTGTCCTGGTATAATACGGGCGCCCTCACTTCCAGCAGATATGTTTGGGCCCTCCCCTTCCTGGTTCCCTAATTTTAGGGGCCTTGATAATTCGCCACTTGAAACAGAAGAAACGTTCCCCTCGGGCCGGCACAACGGCATATTTTTATTTCCTGGCTTATTGGTGCCTTGACTAATTTTATTTTTCATAGACGTAGTGGTACGAGGGCTGGTTTGTTGTGGGACGAGCTGTAGTTTTTATTGGTACCATTTTTGGGTACGTGCGACTTTTTGATCACTTTTTATCCTTTTTTTTTGGGAGGCAAAGTGACCAAAAAACAGAAATTCTGGCATATTTTGTTAGTTTTTTTTATACAGCGCTCACCGCGCATTATAAATTACATGTTAGCTTTATTCTGCGGGTCAGTCCGATTCCGGTAATACCTAATTTATAGCACTTTTTATGTTTTACAACTTTTTGCACAATAAAATAACTTTTGTAAAGAGAATGGATTTTTTCTGTCGCTCTCACAGCCATAACGGTTTTACATTTTTCATCGACGGAGCTGTATGAGGGCTTGTTTTTAGCAAGACGAGTTATAGTTTTTATAGGTACCATTTTTAGGTACATGCGACTTTTTGATCACTTTTTATTTCAATTTTTGGAAGAGAAAGTGACCAAAAAATAGCAATTATGTCAGTATTTTTGAGGTTTTTTTTACGGTGTTCACTGTGCGGAATAAATAACATAATATTTTTATAGTTAAGGTCGTTACGGTCGCAGCGATACCAAATATGTATGGCTTTATTATTTTTTTCAATAAAAAATGACTTGATAAGGGAAAAAGGGCGATTGTGTTTTGTGTTATTATTTGAAACTTTTATTGTATTTTTGACAAATTTTATTTTTACTTTTTTTTACACTTTTCTTTAGTCCCACTAGGGGACTTGAAGGTCCAACTGTTTGTTTGATGTTCTAATACATTGCACTACCTATGTAGTGCAATGTATTAGAACTGTCAGTTGTTCACTGACAGCAAGCCGATCAGGCTCCTCCTCCGGGCGGGGCCTAATCGGCTAACGTAATAGCAGATAGGAAGCCATTGTTAGGCATCCTGTTGCCATAATAGCAGTCGCCAGCCTTGCCATCGCATGGCAAGGCTGCCGATTGCATACAAACCACTTTGATGCAGCGATTGCACTGCTGATGACGCCGGCTCAGCTTCTGAGCCGGAAGCTGAGCTGGCGCCATCTTGCCGATGGTACCGGAAGCCTCCTGGGCCCCGCCGATGACGGGGCATAGGAGGATTCCGTTACTGGCGGACCGGGAGGTAAGTATTAGCCCTCCGATCGCCTTTGCAGCCACCGGCAACCCAGCGATCACGTTGCAGGGGCGCCGGTGGCTATAAACTCCTCACATGCTGCGATCTCTATTGAACGCAGCATGTGAGGGGTTAATCGGTTTGATCGGAGGCTAGCTCCGGTCCTGGCCGATACCTCAGGGTGCCAGCTGTAACATACAGCTGTCACCCGGTGGTGATGTCGCTGGCTCAGCTCCTGAGCCAGCTCCATCTCCTTCACGTACAGTTACGTGGAGATGCGCGAAAAGACCAACTCCCATCACGTAACTGTACGTGAAATGGCACGAAGGGGTTAAGGGAAATGTATGATGCTCATCAATCAGTGACCAATCAGCATCATACTCTTTTCATTGTTCCAGCCCAGCTTCTTTCACTTCACAGTATGATTGTG
This sequence comes from Rhinoderma darwinii, assembly GCF_050947455.1. NCBI lineage: Eukaryota > Metazoa > Chordata > Amphibia > Anura > Rhinodermatidae > Rhinoderma > Rhinoderma darwinii. Next base: position 129,995,844 of record NC_134690.1, on the reverse strand, counting down.
TACAGCGTGATTGTGCAGTGAAAGAAGCTGGGTGTCACGTTGGGTTTGTGGACCCACTGGGCCGTAAGGCAGCTGGCTAACAGGACGCAGGTCAAAGTCTATAGTTTGTATAGGTACCTGTGGCAGCTCGGACAGTAGCATGCAGGCTTGGCAGGAACTAGGCAGCAGGTGAACGTCAGGCTTCGAGAAGCAGGACAGGCGTGGCATACAGCACAGCACGGCACTAGATCAGGCACTAGATCAGGATACAAGTATAGGATACAGGAACAAGAACACTGGGAGCAGGAAACACTAGGGGTCCATATGTAAGGCAGACTAGGAATACACAACAAAACTCAGGCAAAGAACTAGGGGGCTGGACCCCTCTTATAGTCCAGAGTACTCACGGGTGCGCATGCTGCCCCTTTAAGAGTGGGCACGAGCGTGTGCGCGCACCCTACGAGATCCGGCTGTGGTGAGTAGACGCGAGCGCTGGCTTCTCCTGAGGAGGAGGCTGGGGCCAGCACTTGCCAACTCGTGTCTGCGGCTGTCAGGGGGAGAACGGAGCTGACAGCTCGCAGCCACGGACATTACAGTATCCCCCCGCTTAAGCCCCCTCTTCTTGGGACCAGAGCGAGAGAGAAACTTTTTCAGAAGAGCAGGAGCATTGAGGTTTTCCTCTGGCTCCCAAGACCTCTCTTCAGGACCAAATCCCCTCCAATCCACCAAATATAAGGTTTTTCCTCTCACTCTTTTGGAGTCTAGGATCTCTTGAACCTCAAAGGTGTCTGAAGGGCCGCTGACGACAACCACGGGGCTAGGAGTCTTGGTGTAGCGGTTCAGGACCACTGGCTTCAGGAGGGATACATGGAAGGAGTTGGGGATTTTGAGGGTAGGAGGCAGCCGAAGTTTATAGGCGACAAGGTTGATCTGTTGTATGATCTCGAATGGTCCGAGGAACCTGGGAGCAAACTTGCATGACGGCACCCTCGAATGTTCCTGGAGGACAGCCAGACCTTTGTGCCAGGAAGAAACTGAGGCGGTTCTCCTCTCCTTGTGTCCGCCCTCCGTTTTATACGATCAACCGCCAGCAGGATGGAGGATCGAGTCTGCCGCCAAATTTGTAGAATGTCCCTAAAGGCCTTGTTAGCAGCTGGTACCTTGGATGAATCAGGAACCGGGAGAGGTATTCGTGGATGTTGGCCAAGGACTATGAAGAACGGAGTGTTCCTTGTGGATTCGCTGGTATGATTGTTGTAGGAGAATTCAGCCCACAGAAGCAACTGCACCCAGTTATTATGCTGCCTAGAGACGAAGTGACGCAGGTAGTTCTCCAAGATTTGATTGATCTTCTCGACCTGTCCTTTGGACTGAGGATGGTAGGCCGAGGAAAAGTCCAACTTCACACCTAGATGTCCGCAGAGGGCTCTCCAGAACCTCGAGGTGAACTGAACCCCCCGATCAGACACAATATGCTGCGGCAAGCCGTGCAGGCGGAAGTTGTGTTGGATAAACAGCTTGGCCAGTTGGAGAGCAGACAGACGGCCGGTCAGAGGAAAGAAGTGCGCCATTTTTGAAAATCGATCCACCACCACCCAGACAGCACTGCATCCAGCAGAGAGCGGCAGGTCAGTAACAAAGTCCATAGCTATATGCTGCCAGGGAGCATCGGGCACAGGCAATGGCTGGAGCAGACCAGCCGGTCTGGATTGAGAGATCTTGTTAGCTGCACACACAGAGCAGGAGGAAACAAAGTCCATAACATCTTTAGGCAGCGTGGGCCACCAAAAATGATGTGCAATCAAATCCCGGGACTTACGGATCCCGCGTGACCTGCCAGTCTAGAGGTGTGTCCCCAGCGGAGGACTCTCCTTCGGTCAGCCATGCGCACAAAAGTCCTCCCTGGAGGGATGTCCCCAACTTGCAGTGGATTGACTGAGACAATACAGGATGGGTCGATAATGTTCTGGGGCATCTCCATGGTGTCTTCTGTCTCAAAAGACCTGTAAAAGGCGTCGGCCCTCATATTCTTGTCAGCCGGGCGATAATGGAGCTCAAACTGGAGCCTGGCAAAGAACAGTGACCACCTGGCCTGACGAGGATTCAGCCGTTGGGCTTTCTGGAGGTAAGTGAGGTTCTTGTGGTCCATAAAAATCAGGATGGGGTGAGCTGTGCCCTCTAAAAGATGTGTCCATTCCTCCAGGGCCAACTTGATGGCCAGTAACTCCCAATCCCCAATCGAGTAGTTGCGCTCGGCGGAAGAGAAAAGCTTCGAGAAATATCCACATACCCTAGACTTGCCCTTGGAAAATCTTTGGAACAGGAGTGAACCAGCACCGGCAGAGGAGGCGTCCACCTCTAACGAGAACTGTAGGTAAACGTCTGGATGATGGAAGATAGAGGCTGACGTGAAGGCACTCCTCAGAGTATTGAATGCGGACTCTGCCTCAGGAGTCCACACCTTGAAGTTCATGCACTTCTTGGTGAGGTTAGAGATAGAAAATGTCAGGGAAGAGAAGTTTGGGATGAACTGTCTATAAAAATTGGTGAATCCCAGAAAGCGCAGTATGGCCCTCAAGCCTTGAGGACGTGGCCATTCCAGGACGAACTTTACCTTTTCAGGATCCATCTTGAGACCTCTATTTGAGATGATGTAGCCCAGGAAGGGTAGCGCAAACATGCACTTTTCCAATTTGGCGTACAGATGATTCTCCATTTACCACAGCAAGACTTGACAGACATGTTTCTGATGAGTCACGAGATCTGGAGAAAAATCAAGATGTCATGAAGATAGACTACTACACAAACATAGAGGAGGTTACGGAAAATGTCATTAATAAACTTCTGGAAGACCACGGGGGCATTAGACAAGTCGAAGGGCATTACTAGATATTCATAGTGTCCGTCCCGGGTGTTAAATGCCGTCTTCCATTCGTCACCCTGGCGAATCCGGATTAGGTTGTAAGCCCCCCGCAGGTCTAACTTGGAAAAAATCTTGGCACCACGTATACGGTCAAATAATTCTGAGATCAATGGTAATGGATACTTATTTTTCACCGTGATCTGGTTGAGACCCCGGTAGTCCATACAGGGACGAAGAGAACCATGCTTCTTTTTGACGAAGAAGAACCCGGCTCCTGCCGGGGAGGAAGACTTGCGTATGAAGCCACGCTCCAAGTTCTCTAACATAGGCGGACATGGACAGAGTCTCTGGCAAAGAGAGAGGATATACCCTACCACGGGGCAGGGAAGCACCAGGAACCAGCTCGATAGGACAGTCATACACCAGATGTGGGGGCAGTGTCTCCGCCTCTTTCTTGCTGAAAACGTCTGCAAATGAAGCAAAATGTCTAGGCAATCCTGCCAGTGACTGAGGCAGAGGAGGCTGAGCCGATTGTGACACTCGGGGCCCCACTCGAGAACCTGACCAAAGTTCCAGTCCAGGACTGGGGAATGCAATCGGAGCCAAGGCAGGCCCAGCAACACAGGGTCAACGGCTCTGGATAGGACATAGAATGACAGCAGTTCGGAGTGGAGAGCCCCTACTTGGAGCCTCAGTGGTTTGGTCACAGCAATAACTGGGTCTGGCAGGGGTAGACCATCCACAGAAGCAATTGTCAACGGGCTCTCCATAGGGGTGGTAGGCAATTGAAGAAGGTCTACTAGGTCTCTACGGATGAAATTAGCAGTGGATCCAGAGTCCAGATACGCAGAGACCTGATGCGTTCTCTCGCCGGACACTATGGTCACGGGTAAGGACAATTTGGATGGAAGTCCTTTTGTACCCAGGGTTGTCACTCCTAGCAACCCTAGGCTTTGGGGCTTTTGGGGGCACAAGGGCACAAGATGGCCACCGAGGCCGCAATATAGACAAAGTCCTGAAGTGCGTCTGCGTTGTCTCTCCTGTGTGGATATCTTACCCCGGTCCATCATCACAGAATCCTTAGGAGGATCGACATCAAAGGACAGCAGGGGTTGCTGCAAAGCAGGTACCAGACTAGGAGGGTCTCCCTCCCGACTAACCTCTTGGAGGCATTCTCGGATCTGCTTATCAATCTGGGCGGACATAAGGAAGAGGTCATCCAGGGTAGATGGCAGGTCTCGAGCAGCAAGTTCGTCCTTAATTTTAGAAGACAGTCCATGCCAGAATGCAGCTACAAGGGCCTCATTGTTCCATAACAGCTCTCCCGCCAGGGTGCGGAAGTGGATGGCATACTCGCACATGGAGCTGTCTCTTTGGCGTAGTTTAATCAAGGAAGCCGCTGCAGATGAGACCCGTCCAGGCTCCTCAAACACCATGCGAAAAGTATGGAGAAAGGCTTGGACGTCATGGGACTCTGGTCCTTGTCTCTCCCAGATAGGGTTCGCCCATGCCAGAGCCTTGCCAGTGAGGAGAGGGATGATGAAAGCGACCCTTGTGCCGTCAGATGAAAATGTCCTAGAATACAGGCTGAAATGGATCTGGCTCTGGTTCAAAAATCCACGACAGGAACCTGCGTCTCCATCATAGTGGTCAGGAAGTGACAAAGAAACACGCGGGTCAACACTGCCAAGAGGTGTAGTCTGAGGATCAACACTGCCAGGAGGTGTAGTAGGAGGAACAGCAGTTTGTGCCTCCTTCCGACGTGCAAGAATGTTCAATGCCTGGAGGAGTTGGTCCTGTCGAGACCGGAGGTCCAGCATATCCGCTCGCATCTCCTGTGACGTCGTCATGGTCTTGAATCGACCAGCGGGGTCCATGGCCTGAGCTTACTGTCACGCTGGGTTCGTGGACCCAATGGGCCGTACCATCCTGGCGGTAAGGCAGCTGGCCAACAGGACGCAGGTCAAAGTCTATAGTTCGTATAGGTACCTGTGGCGGCTCAGACAGTAGCGAGGCAGGCTTGGCAGGAACTAGGCAGGAGGTGAACGTCAGGCGTGGAGAAGCAGGACAGGCGTGGTATACAGCACAGCACGGCACTAGATCAGGATACAAGTATTGGATACAGGAACAGGAACACTGGGAGCAGGAAACACTAGGGTGCCATATGCAAGACAGACTAGGAATACACAACAAAGCTCAGGCAAAGAACTAGGGGGCTGGACCCCTCTTATAGTCTAGAGTACTCACAGGTCAAGGTTCATGAACGAGGTCCGATGCTCGCGCTGCCCCTTTAAGAGTGGGCACGAGCGCGTGCCTGCACCCTACAGGATCCGGCTGTGGTGAGTAGACGCGAGCGCTGGCTTCTCCTGAGGAGGAGGCTGGTGCCAGTGCTTGCCGACTCGTGGCTACGGCTGTCAGGGGGAGAACGGAGCTGACAGCCCGCAGTCACGGACATTACACTGGCTGGAACATTGAGAAGTGTACGATGCTGAATGGTCACTGATTGGTCAGCGTCATAGACTTCTCCTCACAACGCCCAGTTGGTAAAAAGTAACAACACGCCCAGTTGTCTATTAAGAAATTAATTAGCATAAATCTAAAATTGTTTATAACTTTGTCAAAAATAATTGTTTTTCAAAATAAAAACCACTGTTGTTATCTACATTACAGCCCCAATCAGATTATGTAGGAGATAGGGCACTTATAATCTGGTGACAGAGCCTCTTTAATGCAATTTTTACCCTGTGTTCTTCTACAAAGTGGTGCTCTATTACCAGACTACACTTAGCCCAAAGTAAATGATTTTGTGAGCCATGATAACATTTGCCAAATATTGGACATTTGACAACTATTTGGAAAGTTATGCTATTCAGTTGGTGATGTTGGAATATTGAATTTTCATATACAAACTGCAAAAATATTTAAGGTTGTTAAACCTTAAATTTATAACTTCACTATAAAAATGCTGTTGAATTTTATGAACTTCTGTCATGATAGCCATCTTCCTCTACTATAAAATGAGAAATATCAATCATAGCTATAAATGAGCAGATAAGTGAAATATTGGGCACTTTTAAGTCATACTGTTGAAAAGTTTTTAGGCTATATTAATAAACTGTCTTTATAAAATTGATGCCATCAAGATATTTGTTTAAAAAGTTAAATGGAATTTAGTCTAATATACAAGCTGATAGTTACGCTGTTTATAGCAGTATGTTATATATTTACAGTAATATGGTGTAAAAGGGGGTGGAGTAATAGCGGGGTTCACTGGCTAGTGTCACCCACTACTACTACCTCCTTTATATCAGGGTCACTGATTTAGTATTACAGTATTTTTCTAGATTTAAATATTCAGTTTCCTGTGAATTTTGCTTTCCAGGTTGATATATTCTAGTATGTCAGGAAATTGTGGTAACAATAGAATTCTCTCAATTTGCTTTAACAATCTATTAGTAACTTCCAGCTGGCAAAAAAAAATAGTGAAAATTTACATGAAAAATATGTTTCCAAACCTGTTATTGTGAGTGTATTGGCCTTAATTCGCGTCACTCGTATTATTACTGACAGAATAATTTGAACCAAACCCAAGAGGTACAATTGTTTTGTATCTGACTACAATCAGCAGTCCACAGCTAACAACACCTTTCTAGATAAAACTCTATTTTTACAAGTGTCACTGCCTTTCACTCTGTTTGTCTCCCTGATGGATACCAGCACTACAATAATAACACTTACATTTTTGTTATTTTATGCTTTACAAGATAACTACATAATTTCTATGAGTGAAAGAAGTTAAATCCTGAGCTGTCCTTTATCATGAAGTTATTGCTACTTTTTTAAAGGCTATATAAACATTAAGTGACATGTATGTACAGTGAAGGAAATAAGTATTTGATCCCTTGCTGATTTTGTAAGTTTGCCCACTGTCAAAGACATGAACAGTCTAGAATTTTTAGGCTAGGTTAATTTTACCAGTGAGAGATAGATTATATAAAAAAAAAAAAAAAAAGAAAATCACATTGTCAAAATTATATATATTTATTTGCATTGTGCACAGAGAAATAAGTATTTGATCCCCTACCAACCATTAAGAGTTCAGCCTCCTCCAGACCAGTTACACGCTCCAAATCAACTTGGTGCCTGCATTAAAGACAGCTGTCTTAAATGGTCACCTTTATAAAAGACTCCTGTCCACACACTCAATTAATCAGTCAGACTCTAACCTCTACAACATGGGCAAGACCAAAGAGCTTTCTAAGGATGTCAGGGACAAGATCATAGACCTGCACAAGGCTGGAATGGGCTACAAAACCATAAGTAAGACGCTGGGTGAGAAGGAGACAACTGTTGGTGCAATAGTAAGAAAATGGAAGACATACAAAATGACTGTTAATCGACATCGATCTGGGGCTCCATGCAAAATCTCACCTCGTGGGGTATCCTTGATCCTGAGGCGATGAGAGCTCAGCCGAAAATTACACAGGGGGAACTTGTTAATGATCTCAAGGCAGCTGGGACCACAGTCACCAAGAAAACCATTGGTAACACATTACGCCGTAATGGATTAAAATCCTGCAGTGCCCACAAGGTCCCCCTGCTCAAGAAGGCACATGTATAGGCCCGTCTGAAGTTTGCAAATGAACATCTGGATGATTCTGAGAGTGATTGGGAGAAGGTGCTGTGGTCAGCTGAGACTAAAATTGAGCTCTTTGGCATTAACTCAACTCGCCGTGTTTGGAGGAAGAGAAATACTGCCTATGACCCAAAGAACACCATCCCCACTGTCAAGCATGGAGGTGGAAACATTATGTTTTGGGGGTGTTTCTCTGCTAAGGGCACAGGACTACTTCACCGCATCAATGGGAGAATGGATGAAGCCATGTACCGTCAAATCCTGAGTGACAACCTCCTTCCCTCCACCAGGACATTAAAAATGGCTGGTGGCTGGGTCTTCCAGCAAGACAATGACCCGAAACATACAGCCAAGTCAACAAAGGAGTGGCTCAAAAAGAAGCACAATAAGGTCATGGAGTGGCCTAGCCAGTCTCCAGACCTTAATCCCATCGAAAACTTATGGAGGGAGCTGAAGATCCGAGTTGCCAAGCGACAGCCTCGAAATCTTAATGATTTACAGATGATCTGCAAAGAGGAGTGGGCCAAAATTCCATCTAACATGTGTGCAAACCTCATCATCAATTACAAAAAATGTCTGACTGCTGTGCTTGCCAACAAGGGTTTTGCCACCAAGTATTAAGTCTTGTTTGCCAAAGGGATCAAATACTTATTTCTCTGTGCAAAATGCAAATAAATATATATAATTGTGACAATGTGATTTTCTGTTTTTTTTTTTTTATATAATCTATCTCTCACTGGTAAAATTAACCTAGCCTAAAAATTCTAGACTGTTCATGTCTTTGATAGTGGGCAAACTTACAAAATCAGCAAGGGATCAAATACTTATTTCCTTCACTGTATATGTTGGTTCTAAACACATTTGTAACATACATTTATTAAAAATGCTGTATCGTTTCAGCGCTCCAGCTTCTTTGTATCCACTTTACATAGAAGCTGCAGAACCCTGATGTAAGCCGAATCCGTCGCTGAGCTGGACTGACAGCTCAGCTGACAGTGGCTCCTGTGTGCCTCTGACACTCAATCTAACCCTAATATCAAGGATTTGATCAGCATAGGGTTAGACTATTTAAAAATAGTTAAAGAGGCTCTGTCACCAGATTTTGCAACCCCTATCTGCTATTGCAGCAGATCGGCGCTGCAATGTAGATTACAGTAACATTTTTATTTTTTTAAAACGAGCATTTTTGGCCAAGTTATGACCATTTTTGTATTTATGCAAATGAGGCTTGCAAAAGTCCAAGTGGGCGTGTTTAAAGTAAAAGTCCAACTGGGCGTGTATTATGTGCGTACATCGGGGCGTTTTTACTACTTTTACTAGCTGGGCGTTCTGACAAGAAGTATCATCCACTTCTCTTCAGAACGCCTAGCTTCTGGCAGTGCAGATCTGTGACGTCACTCACTTCCTGCCCCAGGTCCTGCATCGTGTCGGCCACATCGGCACCAGAGGCTACAGTTGATTCTGCAGCAGCATCAGCGTTTGCAGGTAAGTAGCTACATCGACTTACCTGCAAACGCTGATGCTGCTGCAGAATCAACTGTAGCCTCTGGTGCCGATGTGTCCTCGCTCGTCCGACACGATGCAGGACCTGTGAGTGACGTCACAGCGTGATCTCTCGAGAACACGCTGTGTGTCTGCACTGCCAGAAGCTGGGAGTTCTGAAGAGAAGTGGATGATACTTCTCGTCAGAACGCCCAGCTAGTAAAAGTAGTAAAAACGCCCCGATGTACGCACATAATACACGCCCAGTTGGACTTTTACTTTAAACACGCCCACTTGGACTTTTGCAAGCCTCATTTGCATAAATACAAAAATGGTCATAACTTGGCCAAAAATGCTCGTTTTTTAAAAATAAAAACGTTACTGTAATCTACATTGCAGCGCCTATTTGCTGCAATAGCAGATAGGGGTTGCAAAATCTGGTGACAGAGCCTCTTTAATTCATTAGTGGGACTTGCCTTGGTGGACTGGATAACATATTTAATTGAGTTGTATCACTTCCTGGCACTATTGTAGTTACTATACCCACTATTGTATGTTTAGAGGGTAAAATGTAAATACTTCCATACATGGTCCCCTATAATACAATAGAACAAATACAGTAGGCCAATGGAAAATTGTAGAAAAATTCCTGTGTGCTTTTGCTTAATATAGAAAAAAGTATCTCATAATCTACTTGCTTTATACACTGTGTTCCAAATTATTATGTACATTGGATTTAAGTGTCATAAACATTTAATTATCAGTTTTACAATTAAACTCATGGATAATATTGTGTCTTAGGGTTCTTTGGATCATTGTAATCAATCTCAGACACCTGTGATAATTAGTTTGCCAGGTGTGCCCAATCAAAGGAAAACTACTTAAGAAGGACGTTCCACATTATTAAGCAGGCCACAGGTTTCAAGCAATATGGGAAAGAAAAAGGATCTCTCTGCTGCCGAAAAGCGTGAAATAGTGCAATACCTTGGACAAGGTATGAAAACATTGGATATTTGAAGAAAACTTAAGCGTGATTATCGTACTGTGAAAAGATTTGTGGCTGATTCAGAGCACAGACGGGTTCGTTCAAATAAAGGCATAATGAGGAAGGTTTCTGCCAGACAAATTAATAGGATTAGGTGAGCAGCTGCTAAAATTCCATTGCAAAGCAGCAAACAGGTATTTGAAGCCACTGGTGCCTCTGGAGTCCCGCGAACCTCAAGGTTTAGGATCCTCCAGAGGTTTGCAAGTGTGCATAAAGCTATTATTCTGCCACCCCTAAACAATGCTCACAAGCAGAAACGGTTGCAGTGGGCTCAGAAATACATGAAGACTAATTTTCAAACCGTATTGTTTACTGATGAGTGCCGTGCAACCCTGGATGGTCCAGATGGATGGAGTAGTGGATGGTTGGTGAATGGCCACCATGTCCCAACAAGGCTGCGACATCAGCAAGGAGGTGGCGGAGTCATGTTTGGGGCTGGAATCATGGGGAGAGAGCTGGTAGGCCCCTTTAGGGACCCTGACGGTGTGAAAATGACCGCTGCAAAGTACGTAGAGTTTATGACTGACCACTTTCTTCCGTGGTACAAAAAGAAGAACCGTGCCTTCCGTAGCAAAATTATCTTCATGCATGACAATGCACCATCTCATGCTGCAAAGAATACCTCTGTGTCATTGGCTGCTATGGGCATAGAAGGAGAGAAACTCATGGTGTGGCCCCCATGTTCCCCTGACCTCAACCCTATTGAGAACCTTTGGAGCATCCTCAAACAAAATATCTATGAGGGTGGGAGGCAGTTCACATCAAAACAGAAGCTCTGGGAGGCTATTCTGACATCCTGCAAAGATATTCAAGCAGCAACTGTCCAAATACTCACAAATTCAATGGATGCAAGAATTGTGAAGGTGATATCAAAGACGGCGTGCTATGTTAACATGTAACTTGGCCTGTTAAGTTTTTTTTTTATTGAAAGAGCTTTTGATTTCTGTAAATATGACCTCCTGATGCTGCAAATTCAACAAATTACAATTTTAGTTCTCTTTACAACCTTTAAAATGTTTTCATCTCTGTTGTGCATAATAATTTGAAACAGTTCATTTTGAGTTTTTTACTTCTAAAAAAAAATCTGTTATCATTAGGAGTAGAGATGAGCGAACCGGGACAACCGAACCCGGTTTCGGTCCGAACTTCCGGAAAAGTTCGGTTCGCAGCGAATCCGAACTTCACCGGGTTCGGCCGAACCCGTTTTGACCGAACCTGGTCAAAAATATTATACAAATCGCCAGCCACTTATCTCTATCAATCACTGATAGAGAAAAGAGGCTGCTGATTAAAAATAAAATAAAAAGCATTTCATACGTACCTGGTCGTTGTCTTGCGGACGAGTCCCTCTTCTTCCTCCAGTCCGACCTTCTCTTCTGACGCGGCAGCCTGTGATTGGCTGCAGAGGCCTCTGCAGCCTGTGATTGGCTGCAGAGGCCTCTGCAGCCCGTGATTGGCTGCAGCGCTCACATGGGCTGCATCGTCATCAAGGAATGTACTCTATATTGTGATCGGTAGTCACTGTACAGGGTGCTGAAACAGTTACTGCCGATCAGTTAACTCTTTCAGCACCCTGAAGAGTGACTATTTACTGACGTCGCCTAGCAACGCTGCCGTAATGACGGGTGCACACATGTAGCCACCCGTCATTACGGGGCCTCATGCACACGACCGTAAAAACACCCGTTAATAAGGGTCGTAATTACGACCCGAAATAGCGGGCCCATAGACTTCTGTTAGCCACGGGTACCTTCCCGTTTTCTCACGGGAAGGTGCCCGTGCCGTTAAAAAGATAGAACATGTTTTTTTTTTTATTTTACGGGCCGTGCTCGTAATTACGACTCGTAATTACGAGCACAGCCGGCCACGGGCAGCCGGCCGCTTTTACGAGCCGTGCTGTCATTATAAGGGTATGTTCACACGACAGCGTCCGTTACGGCTGAAATTACGGGGATGTTTCTGCCTGAAAACATCCCCGTAATTTCTGCCGTTACGGCATGTGCAGGCGCTTGAACGCCGCGTCCATTACGGACGTAATTGGCGCTGCTATTCATTGGAGTCAATGAATAACGGCTCCAATTACGGCCAAAGAAGTGACAGGTCACTTCTTTGACGCGGGCGTCTATTTACATGCCGTCATTTGACAGCGGCGCGTAAATATACGGCTCGTGTGAACAGAAAAACGTCTGCCCATTGCTTTCAATGGGCAGATGTTTGTCAGCGCTATCGAGGCGCTATTTTCGAACGTAATTTGGGGCAAAAACGCCCGAATTAAGTCCGTAATTAGTGCGTTTGAACATACCCTGTGTTCACACGCACTAATTACGGACGTAATTCGGGCGTTTTTGCCTCGAATTACGTCCGAAAATAGCGCCTCAATAGTGTTGACAAACATCTGCCCATTGAAAGCAATGGGCAGACGTTTGTCTGTTCACACGAGCCGTATATTTACGCGCCGCTGTCAAATGACGGCGTGTAAATAGACGCCCGCGTCAAAGAAGTGACCTGTCACTTCTTTGGCCGTAATTGGAGCCGTTATTCATTGACTCCAATGAATAGCAGCGCCAATTACGTCCGTAATGGACGCGCCGTTCAAGCGCCTGCACATGCCGTTACGGCTGAAATTACGGGGATGTTTTCAGGCGGAAACATCCCCGTAATTTTTTCAGCCGTTACGGACGCTGTCGTGTGAACATACCCTAATTATAGCAGCACGGCCCGTAAAATAGAAAAATAGAACATGTTCTATTTTTTTAACGGCACGTGCACCTTCCCATGAGAAAACGGGAAGGTACCCGTGGGTAACAGAAGTCTATGAGCCTGTTATTGCGGATCGTAATTACGACCCGCAATAACGGATGTTTTTACGGTCGTGTGCATAATGGGAGCACGGCTTGGAAAAACGACCGGCTGCCTGTGGCCGGCCGTGCTCATCTCCTGAAATACTCTGTGCTGCCTTAAACTCTGTGGACAGGTCAGGATCCTGTTTCTTTTAAATGCTGCTAGGGAACCCGCTCGATACACTATATAAGGCTGCGCTACAGTGCAGCATTTAAAAGAAACAGGATCCTGACCTGTCCACAGAGTTTAAGGCAGCACAGAGTATTTCAGGAGATGAGCGTGCAGATTCAGTGCTGCTGTGAACTCTGCTCTTACCATGACGTAGCTCTCAGTCTGTTACCTCTCCTCCACTACTGTCCTCAATAACACCTTCATGATTGGCAAGTCACCACGTAACGGTAAGAGCAGAGTTCACAGCAGCACAGAGTATTTCAGGAGATGAGCGTGCGGATCTTGTGCGCGGTGGTGACTTGCCAATCATGTGAAGGTGTTCTTGAGGACAGGAGTGGAGGAGAGGTAACAGACTGAGAGCTACGTAATGGTAAGAGCAGAGTTCACAGCAGCACAGAATATTTCAGGAGAGGAGCGTGCAGATTCTGTGCTGTTGTGAACTCTGCTCTTACCATTACGTAGCTCAGTATGTTACCTCTCCTCCACTCCTGTCCTCAATAACACCTTCACATGATTGGCAAGTCACCACCCCGCACAAGATCCGCACGCTCATCTCCTGAAATACTCTGTGCTGCTGTAAACTCTGCTCTTACCATTACGTGGTGACTTGCCAATCATGTGAAGGTGTTCTTGAGGACAGGAGTGGAGGAGAGGTAACAGACTGAGAGCTACGTAATGGTAAGAGCAGAGTTCACAGCAGCACTGAATCTGCACGCTCATCTCCTGAAATACTCTGTGCTGCCTTAAACTCTATGGACAGGTCAGGATCCTGTTTCTTTTAAATGCTGCACTATAGCGCAGCCTTATATAGTGGATCGAGCGGGTTCCCCAGCTGCATTTAAAAGAAACAGTGTGTGTGTTTGGGTATGTGTCTTTGTCTGTTTTTGTTTTTATATGTGTGTTTGTGTATATGTGTGTTTATGTGTGTTTGTGTATATATGGGTGTGTTTGTGTATATGTGTTTGTGTATATGTTTGTGTATATGTGTGTGTATATATGGGTGTATGTGTATATGTTTGTAGATGTTTGTGTGTGTGTTTTTGTATATGTGTGTGTTTGTGTATATGGGTGTGTGTTTATGTGTGTGTTTGTGTATATATGGGTGTGTTTGTGTATATGTGTTTGTGTATATGTGTGTGTATATATGGGTGTATTTGTATATATGTTTGTGTGTAGATGTTTGTGTGTGTTTGTGTATATGGGTGTGTTTGTTTATATGTGTGTTTGTGTATGGTTGTTTGTGTGTGTGCGTGTATATATGTGTGTAGGTGAGTAGAAGTATTGTTATTGTTCACATTGATAACTGTTGTGAAAGCAAAAATATTTTCCAAAGTGTTTTAGACTTACTGTATACCTTATATACTCATATCTTTATATGCTTGTACAAGTTAGTTATATTAGAAGGTAGATGCTCTGGGACTTTAAGGCAGTAGGCCGTGTGCAAAGTACTATGCAGTAATAATAAGAATTAAAATGGAGAATCATAGGGCCGGGTGCAGAGCCTACGCAGCAATAATAAGAATTAAAATGGAGAGTCATAGGGCCGGGTGCAGAGCCTACGCAGCAATAATTGGGAAGATAAGGGAACGGCCCCCCTAAGAGCCAATTAAGTTCTGGAACTTTATCTAAACTTTCTGACTCATTTGTTGTTGAAAACTTGTTATTGTCGGAGTATAAATATACGTGCTGATAAGAATAAAGTAGAAGCATTTTCATACAGTAACGTGTCTGTGTGTTTTTACTCCTCCGAACTGCTCGTACTCATAACATTATTTTTAAAAGCTAATTTGGAACTGGATGGAATTCAAGGCGTGTGGGCTGGTAAATTGCACCCACAGTTTTTGGCGCCCGAACAGGGACTGCAGCACTAGGACCCAGAGACCACCCGAACCAGGCAGAGGAGACCGGACGGGAATGTGTAGACCAAGAGCTGCAGCATAAGGTAAGAAGATTTGATTCTTACATTTTTGCTCTGCATCTCCCCGTCTGGCCCCCCCTATTTTCGGATGACTAAGGCTCCACCTTAGGGAGTAATGTATGAAGCTGCAGTTCCAGAACTCTGTACTCCCTTAGAAACTAAGTGCCTGACTTCCATCTCAGTTGTGTGAAAGAGGAATGGATAGCGGCATTGAGCATGCTATAGGGGGATTGCTTTGTTAGGATACCCATAAAACAATAAAACATGTAATTCTCTGGCCAGAATAGTGAATAGTAGTTTAGTTTGATTTCTGGGGTGAAAGAGACCCAGAATAGTAGTTTAGTTTGATTTCTGGGGTGAAAGAGACCCAGAATAGTAGTTTAGTTTGATTTCTGGGGTGAAAGAGACCCAGAACACTTTGATTTTTGGGGTGAAAGAGACCCAGAATAGTAGTTTAGTTTGATTTTTGGGGTGAAAGAGACCCAGAATAGTAATATTAGAAGTTGTTAGATACCCAGTACAGCCTAGAGATGGGTAACCTATTTACTAGAGCAGAGAAGCCAGGAGTGCCAGCCCGAGAGATAGTGGAAAGAAGAAAGGGCAAACGTGCAGTAAAGAGATGTAAGAAATTGATGAGTGGTTTGGGACTCCCCAGGGGAGGCATGCTTGATGTGGATGAATGGGATGCCGCTATCAGTAAGAATGAAGGATGGTTGAGAGACAATAAGTTGAGAAAGGCAGCGGATGATTGGAGGGATGTGTCTGAAGAAGTGAGGAGAGGAGGATGCAAGGAAACCACTGTGGGTAGGAAGAGATATTATGAATGTTATGATGAAAGCCCAAAGACAGGAGTAGAGATGGTCACAGGACAAAAGGTGAAAGTAAGTCATGATAAGAAAGAGACAGAGGATGTTGGGGAAAAACTTAAGGAGTCTCCTGGGTACACGGGACTCAACCCAGGGAAAGATCCAGGAGGCTTCTGGACCTGTCTTAATTGCGGTGTCCAGAATCCTGACTGGAGAGAGGTGTGCTCTAACTGTGGGGCTCACCGTCCCCTAGCAGACGCCCCCGCCCCTGGCTTGTATCCCGTGATTACCTATACTCGTGGCTCAGCAAATAATCCCTTTTTAGGCATGTTAAAAGGGAAAGATGCTAATGTAATGGGAGTGACGGGAGAGGAAGAATCAGAGGTTGAGGTCAATGGAATGCCCGACTTGTCGGGACACATGAATCAGGATGATTCTCTAACCACTCCCATAAAAGAGCCCAAAAGGGAAAAGCTGAGTGATGAAGAAATTGCGGGGATAGTGGAAGGAATAGGAGAAAGTTTGAGGGCAATAGCTCAGAGCTCAAAAACTCAGGTAGACCAGGGAAATGTACACTTGTATAAACCTTGGAGTCCAGGGGACATAAAGAGTATAATTGAGGGAATGCCCGACCCAGAAGAGAAACCAGTTAAGTGGGCAGAACAAATAACAAAGATGCAGAGATTGTATAACGCTACGTGGAAAGATCTGGACATGGTGTGTAAAATACAATGTCCCGATATATACTCCACCATAGAGGACGATCTAAGGGTCCCCCGTGACTATGTGACCGAGGAACCTAGTGACTGTACTAACTTTTCAGGAGAACAGTTTGTAGCCCAGATAAAACAGTGGGCAGTAACCCAACAAGGACAAAAGGGACAGAGTTTGACTGACACAACTCAGGATAACACTGAGAGTATTGACAAATACTATGCTAGACTGAGGTCCCAATGGAAGGATATGGGTTACAAGGAAAGACCCCTAGATACCAGGATGTTGACAGCTGCGTTTATAGAGGGGCTTAAGAAAAGCTTGCGGGAGGCAGTGCAGACCGCTAGACCCGAGTGGAGAGGCATGGCGACCAGTGACCTAGTGAAGGTAGCCCAAGGGGTAGAGTTAGATCTAAAGAAAACCAGAAAGAAACCCGCTGGAGTAGCTTATATGCAACCTGGCCCCTTTAGGCAACCAGGGCCGCCGATCCAACAACAGCCCTACCAGCCACCCCCAGCACAGTATATGCAGTATCCTTGCCAAGGGGGACAAATGATCCAACCGCAGTATGTACAGACACGGGGCAGGAGGATGGTCATCTGCTATAATTGTGGCGAGCAGGGACATCTCCAAAGATACTGCAAAACACCTAGAAATATGAACCCACAGATAGGACCAGGTGGGATCCAAGGGGGGTGGGCTTCACAGCCGGACCTTCCCCAAGGAAATCAAAGGCAGCAGGGAGACACGCAGCAGCCCCAGTACCAGCCCCAGTACCAGCCCCATCAAGCATGAAGGGTCGGCAGTCCAGATATGGGCGAATCCGCCCACACCATGGCAGTAAAATTAGGCCCCGCCCCTTTAATTTCCTTGTCTGTCAATGATGGTACCCCGATCCCTTTCCTGATAGATACTGGAGCTGCCGTGACTGTTGTTAACCCTAGAGAACTGCCAGCAGATTTGTTATCAGATGACACCCAGATTTGCGTGGGAGTAGATGGGAGGTCCCACCCAAATCAAGTTACAAAACCGGTTGTTCTACGGTTTGGTCCACACCAATCTATAGTCACAAAACTTGTCACCTGTGAAACAACCCCAATAAATTTACTAGGTGCTGATGTTTTAGAAAGACTAAGAGCTAGAATTGAATATTGTGCGAATGGCACCATTATGTTGAGAGGAACCATTGATGAGGAGGACTTATGTATATTAACAGCTACAAACCTGAATCCATGGGATACTGAGTCCCTGTCCTTTGTTTTATTAGGCCAACAACAGATAGATAGCCTACTGGCACAAGTGCCAGATGGGCTATGGTCAACAGGACCCACTGATGTAGGGATCCTCAAAGTCCCCCCCGTAAGGGTAGATCTTAAACCGGGGGTGCCCCTCCCCTACAGGAAACAGTACCCCCTTACAATAGCACAATCAGATGCTATATCACAGCAGGTGAAGGCGTACCTTGCTGCGGGGGTCTTAACTCCCATAGTCTCCCCATGTAACACACCCCTTTTCCCAGTAAAGAAAAAGGCAGAGCCGGGACAACCGGCCAAGTACCGCATGGTCCATGACCTCAGAGCTGTCAATGACGCTACAGTATTCAATACACCTATTGTATCTAACCCCCATACTCTATTGGCACAGATCCCTGCTACGTCATGCTGGTTTACGGTAGTAGATCTGGCTAATGCTTTTTTCTCTGTTCCTCTTCATCCTGACTGTTGGTATCTTTTCGCCTTCACGCACAATTATGCACAACTTGCTTGGAAGGTATTACCCCAGGGGGCTCACAACTCCCCCAGTATGTATACCTCTGCTATGACTCAGATTTTCAGTGACTGGGACCCCGGCCCAGGAGTAGTTCTACTACAATATGTGGATGATCTCCTCCTTTGCTGCCCCTCCAGGCAGCAATGCGAGAGCTCCAGTGTTTCTTTGCTCTGTTTCCTAACACAGTCAGGCTGCAAGGCCAGCAAAGCGAAGCTTCAACTTTGTCAACAAACTGTTGTATTTTTAGGACACTGTATTTCTCCTGGTATTCGACACCTTACACCTGAAAGGATCCAAGCTGTTACTAGTATCCCTCTGCCAAAAACTCAGTCTGCTATGCGCACATTTTTGGGACTTATTTCTTACTGTCGCCCCTGGGTTCGCAATGCTTCTGCTCTTATGCAACCTCTTTACGATTGTCTTGCTGCAACTCCCTTTCAGGTGTCACCAGAAGCAGAGGAAATTTTTTATAGTCTTAGATTGAGTATTCAGACAGCCCCAGCACTGGGTATTCCTGATTACAACAAATGTTTCCGACTGTATACCACGGAATTAAATGGACACGCTACAGCGGTTCTCACACAGGACCATGGCCAAAAACAAAGGCCTGTTGCATATTATTCTGTACGGCTGGACCCAGTTGCTAGAGGGTCCCCATCTTGTGTTAGAGCGTTAATTGCTGCTACAGAAGTATTAGACAAAGCTCAACAGATAGTCCTTGATTTTCCTGTAACTGTTTATGCTCCTCATGATATGTCTGCTCTTTTATCTCAAGTACAGCCAAAACATCTCTCTGTTGCTCGGCATACGAAAATTCAATGTGCCTTACAGTTACCTGATAATGTCACTATTCAACGTTGTACTACTCTGAACCCAGCTACTTTACTGCCTCTGGAGCAAGAGGGAGAAGAATCAGGTATTTGGTCAGATTTTCTTCCTTCACAGGATGATCATGACTGCTTGCAGCTCATGCAACAAGAGACAATGGGGTTTGAACATATTAAGGATTCACCATTACAGAATCCAGAGTTAGTTCTCTTTGTGGATGGTTCCAGGTATGGTATAGATGGTAAATTTTATACAGGGTATGCGGTGGTCACCCCATATGAAGTATGTAAAGCAGAAGCACTCCCACCGCACATGTCAGCACAAGAAGCGGAGCTGAAAGCTTTAGCCGAAGCATGTAGACAAGCTGAGGGAAAGACAGCTAACATATACACAGATTCCAGATATGCTTTTGGCATAGCACATGACTATGGTCCTATTTGGAGAGTAAGGGTGTTCCTCACATCAGCGGGTACACCTATTAAAAATGCAGATCTAGTCAAATATTTGATGGAAAGTTTATTGTTGCCAAAAGAGGTGGCAGTGGTGAAGATCAGGGCTCACACAAGAAACAGCAGTGAAGAGGCTAAAGGAAATGACTTTGCAGACAAAACCGCTAAAGAGGTAGCAAGGACAAGGCCTATTCTGGCCAACACTTTCGTAATCACCAACCTAGAGGATATACACACTTCAGTCAGCTCGGATATTTTGCTGACACTACAGAGACAAGCCACAGATGAAGAAAAGATCAAATGGACAGGTAAAGGGGCTGAAGCAAAGACTGATGGTTTGTGGTATTTAGAGGGACGGGTATGCCTGCCCAGGACACTATACCCCATGATGGCTCAAGTAGCCCATGGGATTACCCACCAGTCAAAAACAACTATGTGCAACCTGGTTAGTCGGTACTGGTTTGCTCCAGGGTTTGGGACATTAGCAGCCCAGTATACGCAGGGGTGTATGATCTGTGCCCAGAACAATATTGGTAAGGTGGTAAAGGTCCCTATGAGACATATGCCAAGACCCTTGTATCCTTTTCAGAGACTACAGATTGACTATATCCAATTGCCAAAGGTGGGAACCTATGAGTATGTTTTGGTATGTGTTGATATGTTTTCAGGATGGCCCGAAGCGTTTCCAGTGTCAAAGGCCAATGCCACCTCCACTGCCAAGAAGTTGATGGCAGAAGTGATTTGCAGGTATGGTGTACCAGAGACTATTGAAAGTGATAGAGGTACTCACTTTACAGGAGAAATTATGCAACATATTATGTCAACTTTAGGGATAGAACAGGCATTCCACACCCCATACCATCCACAAAGTAGCGGTAAGGTTGAAAGGATGAATGGGACTCTAAAACTGAAAATACAGAAGGCTATGGTGGAAACAGGTAAACCATGGACAGAGTGTCTTCCCCTGGCTTTATTTTCAGTAAGATATACGCCCAATAAAAAGACAGGTCTGAGTCCCTATGAGATTCTATTTGGGGGAGGTCCTAGGTTAGGATTGTACTTTCCACAGGTGCTCCAGATGCAGTACGGTAGACTCACAGATTATGTATGTGCCTTGCATAAACAACTGGCTAAAGTGCATGGTCAAGTATTTTCTTCTATTCCAGACCCAAATTCTCTAGGTGGTGCACATTCCCTCGTACCAGGAGATTGGGTAGTGGTCAAGAGACACGTTCGGAAAAGTCTTGATCCCAGATTTGACGGTCCGTTTCAGGTGCTCCTGACCACAAGTACTTCAGTGAAACTTGAAGGAAAAGCCAGTTGGATCCACGCCAGCCATTGTAAGAAGGTTCTCTACACGCCAGAAGACGAAAGAGAAAGGTCATCTAAAGAATCAAGATGAAGATTTTGCTGATTTTGGGGGTGGTGGGACTTATTCTTCACAGGTCCGAATCCAGAGCTCCCGCACATGCGATAACCAGAATGCAAGGGACATTGCAGTGGGGATGGGTAATATCCAACAACATTCGGATTCAAGATGGATTTAGTTGTCCTTCTAGACAAATTTGTAGCGGATTATTTAACCTTACCAAGACCAACGAACTTGTAGACTGGTATACGGGAGGTGGATCCCAGCGGGGAGTAATATATATGAAATTCCCTGATGAGGATACTGTAACAAATGTGACTTATGAAGCCCGGGTGAAAATGTCCTGCTGCGACATGAGCAGATTAATGCGTTTGCAAGATTTGAGAGATCATAGTAATCGGTCAGGAATGCTGACTAATTGTTCATTGTCCAAAATAGATAGCCCTATACTAATGAATAGTACTGTAAAAATGGTGATTTGTGTGAACTCTACCCGAATCATCGGAAGAACCTGGTTCGTAACAATTATACAAACTCTAGTAGGAGGTAGGCGTCCGGAACATGTAAACACCTCGATAAATAGGATTCCCCAGACTTGTGTGCCTATGGCCTATAGGGAGCAAAGAAAGATAGTGCATTGGAACATCACATTTCCTAAGGATAAGGCATGTAGAGTAAAAAGGGAATGGTATGATACCCTTTTAGGAGGAGCAGGAACAGGGATGGGAATCCTAAACGGTGTACAGCTAGAAGTAATGGCCAATAAATTGGCCTCAGTCGGAAGCAACATAGAAGAAGCCATAGCTTTGGGTGCCCAGTGGTTACCCACAAGTTTTGAGACACAACAATTACAGTTAAAAGTGGAGCAAAATTTCCTTAATGTTTTTAATGAATCTGTACTCACCCAATATCGAGCTTACAAAGATATGTCTGCTTTTATAGATTGGACTATATGCACCACTAAGACTTTATGGGAAATGAGACGAAAAGATAAATTCCAACAAGATTTGATGAGTACACACCCTCATGTCTGGGGAAGGGCACAAGTACAAGCGAATTCTAATGATACATGGGGCTGGTCTGACCCAGACTCAGTAGAATGTACAGATGAATGGTGTTCAGGAAAATTGATAATATATAAGGTGACTAATATTGGGATGGTATGTAAATATGTAGTGTTACCTATTGTCATGACTGATGAATTTACTCAGAATAGCCAATACTGGTGGCCCGAATTTAGACATCCACATATAACTGACAGAAACAAAACTATTGATATAGGTTTGTGTATTTTAACCAAAAAAGGATATGTATGTAACAAACAATCAGAGAGTTACGAACCTTGCCTGATGGAATATGAGGACAATATATGCCCTATCTCAGTAATACCAGCAGAAAATGTTTCAATGTATATAGAGATAAAACCACAGAGTGTATGTATGGTTACGGATGACCCCAAAACACTAAAACCTTTTTCACTACAGTTACCCTTTTCCGGATATATATTTAATGTTAGCCATATAGAATGGAAAAACCAGACTATTGTATTTCTCCCGGATTTGGATGAGATTGTAAGCACAGTATGGGTACCGGACCCATTGCCAACACCTAATATTAGTCTTCCTTTAGATGAGTTGAATAAAGTTCTAAGAGACGCAGAAGAGGTAAGAGAGATGGTTAGGAGACATAATGTTACACTACAAACAGTAACAATGAATGCTGTTATAAGTGGGAAAATGCTGCGATATTTAGGATCCCAGATTAAGGATGACACGGCTCATCACTGGTATGACATATTTACAGGGTTTTCGCCGACTGCCAGTTCAGTACTAAGCTACTTATTCCAACCACTAATATGTATTATGATTGTTTTTGTTATTATGACTTGTTTTAACTGTTATGTGTTTTATAAGATACGGAGAGCTTTCACAGCGAGGCCTCTAGAAAGAAGTGACAGGTTGTTGTGAAATTAGAGGCAGGTAAAGATTACCAGACCTATAAAATCACAAAAGGTGGGAAATGTGAAAGCAAAAATATTTTCCAAAGTGTTTTAGACTTACTGTATACCTTATATACTCATATCTTTATATGCTTGTACAAGTTAGTTATATTAGAAGGTAGATGCTCTGGGACTTTAAGGCAGTAGGCCGTGTGCAAAGTACTATGCAGTAATAATAAGAATTAAAATGGAGAATCATAGGGCCGGGTGCAGAGCCTACGCAGCAATAATTGGGAAGATAAGGGAACGGCCCCCCTAAGAGCCAATTAAGTTCTGGAACTTTATCTAAACTTTCTGACTCATTTGTTGTTGAAAACTTGTTATTGTCGGAGTATAAATATACGTGCTGATAAGAATAAAGTAGAAGCATTTTCATACAGTAACGTGTCTGTGTGTTTTTACTCCTCCGAGCTGCTCGTACTCATAACATTATTTTTAAAAGCTAATTTGGAACTGGATGGAATTCAAGGCGTGTGGGCTGGTAAATTGCACCCACACTGTTTTTTTATGTTGTTGCAGATTTTGATGTACCGATTGGACTACGTCTTCGATTCGTTGGACTACTGCGTAGATCTACGTTTTTTCAAATTTTAATAAAATGGTTAACGAGGGTTTTGTTGGGGATTTCTTATTTCAATAAAAAAGAATTGTCTTTGTGTTTTTTTTAAAACTTTATTAGTGCCTAGATAATGGCAGTTGGCTGATTGACAGCGTCCATTATTAAGGCAGTACTTAGTGTTAGCCGGTGCAGAGGCTAGCACTAACCACCCATTATTACCCCGGTACCCACCACCACCAGGGGTGCCGGGAAGAGTTTGGTATGATCCAGTACCCGACCATCTGTTGTGATGGTCGGGTACTGGGGTGGCCGTAGGCTGGTATTATGAGGCTGGGAAGGGCCAAAAACAGTGGACCTTCCCACCCTTGTAATGCTAGGCTGCTGCTGCTGTGTTGTATCGGGCTGGTTATAAAAATGGGGGGGACCCCACGTCGTTTTTTTTTTTGAATTTAACAAATTTAACAATAGACGTTGGGTCCCCCACATTTTTAATAACCAGCCATATACAAGGCCGCAACAGTCTGGCATTACATGGGTGGGAAGGGCCACTGGTTTTGTCCATTCCCAGGCTAATAAAACTGTGTTGTATGTGGCTGGTTATGATAAATTGGGTGGAACCCCATGTCTTTTAAAAAAAATAAAAAATAATTATTCAAAAAATTACGTGGGGTCCCCCCCACTTTTATAACCAGCCAGATACAACACAGCAGCAGCAGCCTAGCATTACAAGGGTGGGAAGGTCCACTGGTTTTGGCCCTTCCCAGCCTCATAATACCAGCCTACGGCCGCCCCGGAGCCCGACCATCACAACAGATGGTCGGGTACTGGATCGTACCTGGCTCTTCCCGGCACCCCTGGTGGTGGTGGGTACCGGGGTAATAATGGTGGTTAGTGTTAGCCTCTGCACCGGCTAACACTAAGCCTCGCCTTAGTAATGGATGTTGTCACTCAGACAGCGGCCATTACTAAAGTGGTAGTAATAAAATTTGAAAAGAAAAAGACAAAGATATAGATAAAATATTTTATTGAAATAAAGCACCTCCAACACAACCATCATTAACCATTTTATTGTATAAAAAAAAAACCGTCATCGAAGTAGTCCTCGAAACCGACGTAGTCCAAACACCAAACCTGTAAAAAAAAAAAAAATGAAATAAAACATGTTGTAGGCTTAGATTCAGTTTAATGTGTGATACTGACTGTTATACCATGTATAGAAGCCTGCCGCGAAGTTGACTTAGATACAGGGCGCCAGCAGACAGTATCATACATGGCCATACAGACATATATACAAACAAACATACATGCAAACATACATACATATATACAAACATACATACATATATACAAGCATGCACATATATACATGCAAACATACACACATACACACATATATACATACATACATACATGCAAACTATCATACATACATGCATACACACACACATGAAAACATACATACATACAAACATGCAAAGATACATACATACATACAAGCATGCACAAATATACATGCAAACATAAATACATGCAAACATAATTACATACATGCACATATATATAAACATACATGCAAACATACATGCAAAAATAAAAACATGCAAACATGCAAGGCCAAAACATACATGCAAATATATACATGCAAATATACATACAAAGATGCACATATATACATACATGCCAACATACATGCACATATATACATACATGACAACATACATACATGACAACATATATACATACATACATACATACATACATACATACATGCAAATATACATTCATGCAAACATACATAAATGCAAACATACATACGTGCAAATATATACATACAAACATGCACATATATACATACATGCAAACATACATGCACATATATACATACATACATACATGACAACATACATACAAACATACATACATGCAAATATACATTCATGCAAACATACATACATGCAAATATATACATGCAAATATACATACAAACATACACATATATACATACATGCAAACGTACATGCACATATATACATACATACATACATGACAACATACATACATGACAACATACATACATGCAAACATACATACTTGCAAACATACATTCATGCAAACATACATACATACATGCAAATATATACATGCAAATATACATACACACATGCACATATATACATACATGCCAACATACATGCAAACATACATGACAACATACATACATACATACATGCAAACATACATACATACATACATACATGACAACATACATACATGCCAAAATAAATAAATTATACGTTCATACTTACTTTCCTCCTGTCCGGCCTCCAGCGATGACGTTTCATCCATGTCGCCGCTGCAGCCTGTGATCGGCTGCAGAGGCGGTCATGTGGGATGAAGCGTCATCCTGAAGTGCGTGACCGCCACTACAGCCTGTGATTGGCTGCAGCGGCGAAAGTGATGAAACGTCATCGCTGGAGGCCGGACAGGAGGAAAGTAAGTACGAACGTATAATTTTTATTTTTTTATTACATTTAAATTGTATTTTCCGGGCGCCGAGCATGTACCGTCAAGGTTGCTGAAAGAGTTAGTGCAGCCCATTAACTCTATCAGCACCCTGGACAGTAGCATGCTCGGCGCACGGAAGTGACAGGTTCGGTCCGAACTAGTTCGGTCCGAATCGAACTAATTTGTGAATTAGGAGATTTGTTCAATAAAATTAGCATTATACTCCAACGGTTAATGGCTTGAAGATTATACTGACTGTCATTTGCATCGACTATTTAGGAAAATCAGCGAAAAATAACATTTGCATAATAATTTGGAATGCGGTGTATAGTAGTAAATTATATTAGCCAGTCTAGTGCATCCTTTTTAAGGATTCAATTTAGGTTGCAGCTTTGCAAAGACACCATTTGGGTTAAAAAGTCATCTAAAATTTACTATCCAATTATTTTTCTATTTGTTTGGCCCAGTAGTTAATTTACTTGGAATGTATATCTTACTTATTACTTAGTGTGAATATTTTATCAACATTTTCCCTTATATATTTAAAAATAAGTTGTCTGAATTTAGTCTTTAACTTTTACATAAGTAAAAATAGTAACTCAGTGGGTGTCTCTGTAGGAACAAAGTGATAAAATTGGAGGCAACAAAGTTTCCTAGAGGAATGTCAACTTTATTTAGCAATTCAATCAACCAGTTGTATAATACCTGTCCAGTAGCTGGGATGCAATGAGGCATATCTAGAACCTAATTACATTTTTTGTAAGCCTCTGATCAAAGAAACCGACTAGAATGATAAATAGTTTATTGCATTCCAGAGAATTTTCTATTCCACTGGTATACTGAGAATACTGAGAACTTGGTATACAAAGTTTTGCATTACCAGTTTATTGTTTATTTACTGAATTTGAGAAATAGAAGCTATGTACTTATGTTAAATGGAGCTCATTTTAATGTTAACATAAACTTTCAATGCATCCAGTATAAGCGAACCACTTAATATAAGTTACATAAGAGACAATTTTATAGTGTTGTCATTAGCATTTGTGCTTTAACTTGAAAAAACCTACCCCTAAATGTTAGTGAGTATTTCCTACATAAACTTTACAAGTGTTTATTATTAGAAATAGTTTTTCTACAAGCAAGAAGATAATGCAGTAAAACAGCAGTGGAGAAGTCAAAGTCCTGACACTGCACTGTAAATTTGTCATCAAAGCTTGCACAATGGGGTAGATTTAATATTGATGTCTAAGATTTAGACGGTGTAAATATAGACGATGAGACTACATGCACACGCTGTGTATTTTGCTGTGAAAAATACGCACCAAAAACCACAGTAATACGCAGGAAATTCGCAGGTAAAAACCGCACCTAATCGATGCGTTTTTTTCGGTGCTGCGGGATTTGGTGTGATTTTCCACAGCGCTAGGCAGATACAATTCGAAAGCAGAAACACAAGATTAATTGACATGCTGTAGATTTTAAAATACGCACCGCAGGTCAATTTCCGTCCCGTAAAATACCTCACCGTGTACATGAGATTTCCTGGATTCTCATTAACTATGCTGGTACTGTATTACACTGCGGATTTGGCGCACGCAAATCTGCGTGGCAAAACCTCACGTGTTACGCATCGTGTGCATTGAGCCTAAGGCTGTCAGTAGATCTGTCAAATATTTTACAGTGGTGCATGCTGCATGATAAATTTGGCCCATCTTTCTAGACATGTTAAAAACTTTTCTCTTCCTTATACCATCTCTTGTTTGGTATAGTTTGTGCCAGTTTTTGGTGTACTTTGATGCAAATTGGAACATTTAAGCCATGCCTGTTCTGTTAAACCATGCCCCTTTTGGACGAGATGCAAAAAGTGTATAAAACAGTAAATTTGAGCCAGAATTTTGGTGCATTTTAAATAGTAAGTCTGCCCCATTATCTTTATTATATGCACCATTTTCTTTAACTTTATTAAATGCCCCATATAGAATGTACACACCTAATATACAATATGATGCAGATAGATACATCTAGATGAAACTGTTGTCCTGGAGGATTACTTCAATTTATTGTGGGATTACCATTGACCTTTTATGACGCTTTACTGAATTAGTATTGATGGAGGGATTAGTTGAGGGTATATCTTTAAGTTGACTTAAAGAGGCTCTGTCACCGGTTTATAAATGCCCTATCCCTACCTAATCTGATAGGCACTGTATTGTAGATAACAACAGTGGTTTTTATTTAGAAAAACGATAATTTTTGAGCAAGTTATGAGCAATTTTTGATTTATGCTAATTATTTTCTTAATGCCCAACTGGGCATTTTTTTACTTTTGACCAAGTGGGCGTTGTAAAGAGAAGTGTAGGACGCTAACCAATCAGTGTCATACACTTCTCTCCATTCATGTCCATTTGTACGAGATCATGTTGTGCTGTCACATACACCCACATACACCCACATTAACTTTACTGAAGTGTCTTGAGAGTGAATAGACATTGCTTCCAGCTAGGATGCGATGTCTATTCACACTCTTCACACTCCCGACACTTCGGTAAAGTTTCTGTGAGACTTATTCACACAGCACAGCTCTGGATTGAAAGTCTCGGACATTGATGGCATAACCCAGGAATTATTGTCTTTCTACAACTCTCTCTATAATCTGCCTGTAGATACTCATGCTCCTGCTCATATTGAGATCTTCCTAAGTTCCTTGAGTATGCCCTCCCTCTCCGAAGTTGACAGAACCTACCTATTGGCTCCCCTTACTATGCAAGAATTACCACTAACTGTAAAGGATCTGCCAGGCACAGCTTCGGGGTTAACGCCCATAGATAATCAGTCTGAACCTGATTCTATG
This sequence comes from Rhinoderma darwinii, assembly GCF_050947455.1. NCBI lineage: Eukaryota > Metazoa > Chordata > Amphibia > Anura > Rhinodermatidae > Rhinoderma > Rhinoderma darwinii. The sequence continues at coordinate 129,967,059 of NC_134690.1, read as the reverse complement.
TCTGTGAGACTGACTCCATCTTCCACCACTCAGGGTGGAAGGCTTAGGAGTGGGAGAACCTATCACAGCCTGGCCAGACGGAGCTAGCCTTCGACCGTGTTAATTGGGACTATATGAGAGCGGTGCTGACTAGGTTTGCTTTTCCTCAGTTTTGTTCAAGCCATCTTTTCATTAAACTCCTTTTCTAGAGCGAGGCTGAAGCTTAATGGTACTCTTTTTCCATATTTCAACATCCTTAATGGCACTAGGCAAGGGTGCCCCCTGTCCCCTTCCCTTTTCATCCTAACGATGGAAACTCATATAGAAAATTTGACAATCTGATGGGATTGAGGGTCTAAAGGTTGGAAATTTTACTCACCACGCTGCTGCCTTTGCAGACGATTTGCTTTTAAACATCAGAAACCCAAGTCCTGCTTTCCCAAACATTCTTTGGATTTTAAAAAATTTTGGATTCGTCTCTAACTTTAAAATTAATTTCAACAAGTCGGAAGAACTTAATGCTTCTGCCCCCATAGATAAAGAACCTCTCAAACAGTACTCACATTTTAAATGGCCGGACGTAGCGATAAAATATCTGGGCATCCTTTTACCCAGCAACCCCTTCCTTTTATATTATCTGAACTTCACCCCGTTTTTGCAACAACTAAAATCCCACTTGGATGATATAAACCTACCCTTCTCAGCATAGTTGGGTAGGAAAAGCTACCTTAAAATGTACATTATTTCCAAATTCTTTTATATAATTCAGACCGTACCCATTTTCCTTACTCAATCCTTTTTCCATAAATTAAGACACCTATTTTCTTGTTTCTTGTGGTCAAAAAAGCATCCCAGACTATCATACCAATTGCCTACCAGATCTGTATGTTTATTACCTGGCCGCCCATTTGAGTAGATGGGTCTTTCTATGTATGAAAGACAAGAAGCTCCCCTCACATAGAAATTGAACGTTCGCTCCTCGGAAATACTCATTCCCTATACCATGTGGGGACTCTTTCCGCACCTTCCAGTCACAAAATACATAAATCCACTCTCTAGAGGTACTATTTTGGCTTTTCATTCTTATCTTACTTCCTTAGACCCTCCTAAACAATTCTCTCCAAACATTCCACTATGCATGATTCCAATAATTTTAGGTGGCCGATCCCCTCTGGAGGTCTTATGGGACCTAATGGGACGTACCCCTCTTTTGGAAGTCTTTGACGACCTACTATGTCTGGCTTCCAAAAGTCTTGTAAAGTTTTGAAAAATAAATACCCCATTCTCCCAGAAGCATCTTGGCTGGGTGTCCTTCTCCATTTCCTCTCCCCTCAAAAGAAGTTGCTATCCAAGATACACTCAGACATCAAGCTTTGCAAAGCTCCTAAAAAGCCAAAGTTCATCTTAGCCTGGGAGGCAGAACTTGAGATGACGCTGGATGAGACTAATCTTTCACAGATCCTCAGCACCTGTCATGGATTCACTAGATGTGTGAGAGTTCAAGAAAATTATTTGAAAATCCTCACTCGGTGGTATAGAATCCCGGAATTCTTATTTAAAATAGGTCTCACCTCTAGTGATCTGTGCTGGCGTTGCGAAAGTCAGACTGGTTCACTTTCGCACATTTGGTGCAGTTGTCTGAAGATTACGCCTTTCTGGTTAGCGATCTCCTCCTCTATTTCAACTAACTGTAACAAAACTGTCAAGCTTTCAGCTGTCTTGGTTCTCCTATGGAAACCTGACATACATTTTCAGCCTGCAAAAAATTACTTAGCTACCTTCCTGATTACAGTAGCAAAATTACTGATTCCCTTAAAGTGGAGGTCCATTGAACCACCTTCTATTCGAATGTGGGTCGATAAAGAAGATCATCAATGCAGGACAGAGGAGCTTGCTAGCTGGGAAGATAGGACACACACACCAGATTTAAAGAAATTTGGGATCTCTGGAGGGCCTCGAGAAATACTCTTATTCTTGATTGATAGGCCTCTACCCTTGAGCCTGCTTTTCCTCTCTCCTACCTACTTAACCTGGACATTCCCCTGAATTGTTTCTTTCTTTTATTTCCCACCTATCCTGTATGCTGTTTTATGATTCACTTGTGATTCAGTCTACTGTACTCGACATTGCTGGTACACCCTATGTCAAAAACTGACTTATCACTGATACTGATCCACAGTGTTTGTTATTTGTTTGTTATTATGTACTGGAAAACTTTCTTTCTATAAATAAAGTGTTGATAGAAAAGCGGGACCCATCGCTGGAGAGGATAGACCTCCATTCCAGACTCCACTGCCGTCTTGCTGTGCATCATGATAAATTTTGAGAGTGATGGCTTATGGTCAATGGAACACCTGTAGCTGGAAGTCTGGCTCATAGCTCTATGTAGTGCAAACGCCTTCTGATGGTCTGTGTCAACACTTGTTGCCACCCTAGGCTTGGAATGTGATGTCCAATTTCACTTGCAGTACAGAATGGATCACTACACACCATTCTTCCAATCAGACGATCTGTCCGTGCAGAGGTTCATCTCCATGCACCTCTTGCTGTCATTCCCATTCATTGTTGTTCTCCCAACCTCCCTGACATGCAACGTTAAAGAGTGCTGACATCTCAGCCTAGGCATGTAGCAATCTTCTGGAGTGATAAACCAAGGTCTCTCAGTTCAAGGATTCTGTCCCTCTCAGTTTGTGACAAGTGGCGATAACTGACACGTTGATGAACAGGAATGTATCGCACAATCATCCCACAACACTTGACCCGATTTTTTAAGTTTCATGTGGCTAAAAAACTTTGCTTTCATTCTGACTTTTATGCACCTCCTACATGCCACAGATTGGAGCTAAGTTCTTGAAGATTTGATCATTTACAGATCTTAGCAACACCTGCTACTTCCTCGATTTGCATAACCTTACAGTTTGCCCTTCATGGTGTTGCAATTTCAATGTTGAGGAGTGTATATATAGGAGACAGCATATCTATAGCACCATGACCCTATAGCTGTGGATAGGATTAGATACAGTGGCTCAGCAGACTTTATCACATATTATAGGGCCAACCTCGCTGACATTATAGCTCCAGCACTGGACCCAGGAAAGGTAAGTACAATAACTGCTTTGCTTTTTTATGAGTTACTAATTATTTTTTTTTTTTTTACAGGTTCGGTCAGATTACAGGACTACTTTGGATTCGAGGTCTTTTTTCGATGATGGAGTTTTTCTTATTCTCAATAAAATGGTTAACGAGGACTGTGTGGGAGATTTTTATTTCAATAAAATATTCTATGTCCTTCTATGCATTTTTTTTTTAAACTTTATTACTACCACCTTAGTAATGGCCGCTGGCTGATTGACAGCATCCATTACTAAGGTGGGGCTTAACCCATTCGCACTCAGCGACGTACTATTCCGTTGTGCTAAGTGCATCATTCGCGCTCAGCGCCGGAATAGTACAGGGAGTAACGGCCATTTCGGCTGTCTTCCCGACACATACAGGAGCTGTGACAGCTGCTGTCTCGTACAGCAGTTGCGGCAGCTCCTTCAGCGGGGACCGATCGCTGTGTCCCGGCTACTTAACCCCTTGGAAGCCGCGTTCAATAGCGATCGCAGCTTCTTAGGGGTTAAGCTACCATAGCGGCCGGCGATGGTGGCTATGGCAACCGGACACCTACGGAAGCCTAGTGGGTCCTGACTAAGTCAGGACCCACTATGCTTGCTGTCAGTGAGTAGCTGACAGCTCTAATACACTGCACTACGCATGTATCAGGGACTCCTGCCCGCAAGTACACTAGTGGTACAAAGTAATAAAGTTAAAAAAAGTTAAAAAAAAAGTTGTGTAAAAAATAAGAAAATAAAAGTTTTAAAAGTAACAAAAGTAAAAATCCCCCTTTTTCCCTTATCAGTCCTTTATTATTAATAAAAATAAATAAATAAACAAATAAACTATACATAATTGGTATGGCCGGTTCCGTAACGGCCTGAACTACAAAAAAATATTGTTACTTATTCTGCACGGTGAACGCCATAAAAGAAAATAATAATAAACCATAACAGAATCACAATTATTTGGTCACTTCACTTCCCAAAAAATGGAATAAAAAGAGATCAAAAAGTCGCATGTAATTCACTGTATTTTAACGATATATATTGTGCTCCCACAAATATGAACATTTGAAAATTCACTGAAGTGATAAATGAGTAAAATGTATAATTTTTATTTCATAGCTATCTAAAAACAGGGATACAATCACCACTGTGAAAAGCCCAACCGTGTATTTAAAAACGTATTAAACACAATACTCCCAGTCCTAGTTCGTTTGCGAACCCTTTGTGACTGGGTATGTAAACAGAGATATCAAAATATGGAATCAGCGTATAACATTGGTAAAGCAGTGGTTTGGACCCTCGTTCACACAGGAGCCTGCGTTAACCGCACCAGATTCTCCCAATGTACAGATGCACAACAATGCCACTGCCCCCTACGCAAAATTCCCTCACTTCACCCGACCCTACGCATTTCTATACTTATCATCAGGGGTCTGTCAGTCTGGCCAGGATGCCAGCGATATATCTTCAGCAGCAGGTATTCTACTGCACAACACGGAAGCATGCACGCATAGATGTCAGCGGCATGCTTCACTCTGGGACTCTGAGTCACTATGAACTGAATACTCCGCCCCCTGGCTCCGGCAGCATACATCAAACAGCCAATCACACTGGCCCAGCACATCCATGATGCTCAACCATGTGACTCCCGGCTGTCAGCTGACATACCCGGAAGTAACAATGTAAACAACACAGAGCATGCTGACTCAATGGGAGGCTGTAGAAGTATCTGTTTGCTACACAAAGCCTCATGCTATTCAAGGATGGAGTATAACACTATTAGGTTGGATATATGTTGCGGATCAGCTCAGGACCGCAATTGGACTACCACGATAGGAGCACCTACCCTGAAAATACATAATATATGGATGGAAGAACGACGTAATTGTAAACCTCACATAAAACATATGACACACTCCTGGACTCAATTGCCATACCTGCTACTTATTGATTGATATATTACAAGTGACTACACTGGGACTAGGAATGCATTACCATACCCCCACCCAGAGGACCAAAAAAGCCCTATGACTTGATATGGATTGTATATTAAATAAAACAGGTATAATTTGTTTGCTCGTTTAAACCTTCAGGATGTACGCAAGCCAGTCTGTAGATCCATTGGGCCTCTTTACGCAGAATGAGGTTATCCCAATCCCCTCCCCGTTTAGGAGGACGTACCAATTCAATTTCCTGAAATTTTAAACATTCTGCCCTGCCTTGATGTTTTGCATGCACATGTTTTGATATGGAAGTATCTCTTTCATTTGTAACATCTCCAACATGTTCCCTAATCGGGCGCCGAAACTGCCGTATCGTCTTGCCCAAGTTGTGTAAAAAATAAGAAAATAAAAGTTTTAAAAGTAACAAAAGTAAAAATCCCCCTTTTTCCCTTATCAGTCCTTTATTATTAATAAAAATAAATAAATAAACAATTAAACTATACATAATTGGTATGGCCGCGTCCGTAACGGCCTGAACTACAAAAAAATATTGTTACTTATTCTGCACGGTGAACGCCATAAAAGAAAATAATAATAAACCATACCAGAATCACAATTATTTGGTCACTTCACTTCCCAAAAAATGGAATAAAAAGAGATCAAAAAGTCGCATGTACCTAAATATGGTACTGATTAAAACTACGGTTCGTTACGCATAAAAACAAGTCCTCACACAGCTTTCTTGATGGGAAAAAAAAACTGTTATGGCTCCTAGAATATGGCAACACAAAAAGTAAATGATTTTTAATAAAAAGTATTTTATTGTGCAAACGCCATAAGACATAAAAAAAACTATAAACATATGGTATCGCCGTAATCGTATCGCTACGCAGAATAAAGTGAATTTGTCATTTATAGCGCACGGTGAAGGCAGTAAAAAAAAATAGAATAATAAACAATAGTAGAATTGCTGTTTTATAGTCACCACGCCTCTTAAAAATAGAACAAAAACTGATCAAAACGTTGCATGCACCCCATGAAAACTACAATGAATTCCTCAAGGGGTCTAGTTTCCAAAATAGGGGTGGAAAATTTGGGGGGTTTCCACTGTTTTGGCACCTCTTCAAACCAGACACGGTACCTAATGAAATAAAAGGCCTCATAATCCACTTGGTGCTCCTTTGCTTCGGAGGCCGCTGCTTCAGTCCATTATCACACTAGGGCCACATGTGGAATATTTCTCAAAACTGGAGAATCTGGGCAATAAGTATTGAGTTGGGTTTCTCGGGTAAAACCTTCTGTTTTACAGAAAAAAAATGGAAAAAAGGGTTTTCTGACAAAAAAATGAAATATGTAAATTTCACCTCTACTTTTCTTTAAATTCCTATGAAACACCTAAAGGGTTAATAAACATTCTAAATGGCCATGTCCAGGATGCTTTATAAAGCAATACTTTGCTTCCTACATTATACTAATAATGAGCAGTGCCCACCCCGAGATGACCCCAGTTTTGACCGTTTGTATAAACGGAGACCACTATTAGACTATTTCAGTGCCCGGTTTTCCCAAGCATATACCCCCGAGAATTGTATTTCTATTGATGAGTCCTTGTTAAAAAAAATAAAAGGGAAGGTTCAATTCCGCCAGTACCTGCCGAGTAAGAGGGCAAGGTATGGCGTGAAGATGTATAAGCTGTGCGAGAGTGCATCAGGGTATATGTACAAATTTAGGATATATGAAGGGAAGGACACCAGTATTCAGCCCCCAGAATGCCCCCCTTTACTGGGAATGAACGCAAAAATTGTGTGGGATTTGGTGCACCCACTGCTGGACAAGGGTTACCACCTCTACCTGGATAATTATTATACCAGCGTCCCACTCTTCAAGTGCCTCACTTCCAGAACTACTACGGCATGCGGCACTGCTAGAAAAAGTCTGAGAGGTCTCCCTAAGACTCTGCTTGGGCAAACAAGCAGGGGTGAGAGCAGGGAACATTCTAGCAGCAACATATTGTGTGTCAAGTACAAGGGCAAGAAAGATGTCCTTGTATTGACAACAATACATGGCCACACCAGTACCCATGTACCTGTACGAGGTACCAGCACAAAGACCCCCAAACCAGACTGCATCCTGGACTACAATAGGTACATGGGAGGGGTGGACTTGTCAGATCAAGTCCTGAAGCTCTACAGCGCCATGCGATAAGGTATAAGAAGCTGGCCGTGCACATCATATGGATGGCATTGTACAATGCGTACGTGCTACGTCGATGTGCAGGCCAGACGGGAACATTCCTGGAATTTCAAGAGGTGGTTATCAAGAACCTAATCTTTAGGGACCAGGAAGGGGGGGGGGGGCACCCAGTACTTCTGGTAGCCAGATCACACGCATTGTACCAGGGCAACACTTTCCAGAAGAGGTTCTCCAAACTGGCAAGAAGGGAAAAAGTCAAAAGAGGTGCAGAGTCTGCTATAAGAGGGGGATGAGGAAGGACACAATATATCAATGTGACACGTGTCCCGAAAAACCAGGGCTCTGTATGAAAGTGTTTTAAAATTTATCATGCATTCCTCGATTTTCAATCAACCCCAGTTTTACTTACCTTGATGCACTCCACACAGATTATCTCCCTCATCTTTGACTCTGGACCCTGCTGTGTGCCCAGGCAGCTGTTAACAGCCACATGTAGGGTATTGCCAGATCCGGGAGAACCCACATTACAATTTATGGGGTGTATTTCTCCGGTGGCGCATGCTGGGCACAATATATCGGACACTGAAATGGCATATATGTATAGAAAATTGCAAATCTCACTCTGCACCATCTGCTACGCATTATCTTTTACATATCTTTTAAATATCCGGGAAATTAAGAAAAAGATCTATGGCTCTTGGAGCACTATAAGTCCCAGCACCAGACACAGATCACAGTTCTCAAGTGGGTTCAATTAAATCCACAACAGGTGGTGCTCAGTGGCTGGTAAGATAAGCAATAGTAAAATAATATGGATAGAAAAATTCCACGGCACTCACCAGTCAGTCAAATTTTTTGTATTTATTGAGGCAAAACGAGTAAAAGCAGCATGGAGGTGGAGCACAAGCCTACGAACATTTTCTGTGTACCTACGCTTTGTTAAGGCCTCCTTGACAAAGCGTGGGTACACGCGAAACGGCCGTGTAATTTATATAAATTTGTTGGGCAGCAGAAGGTCACGCCCCCTTCCAAAAGCCCCACCCACTTTTTAAAGTTGTGGGCCCATTAGTGGTGCAATTGCCTCAAAAGTTGCAAAAGTTTTATTTTTTTTGCGTAAATTTGAGGCATTTGGGACTACGCCAGAAAACTTTTTTGAAAAAGACTTTTCGTATTTATATAGGGTTACAGATTTTTGTGTTTATGAGGAGTCTTACACATAAGGCTCCTTCAGATCACATTTCTGCACCACGTTTAGTGTGTATGTCAGGAAAGCTACTGATGTACAAAATAAACTTGTCCATAAGGCTCCATTAGCTTGATGGAAGCCAAGACAGTGTCCTTTTGGTCTCTGGTATATGTCAGTAAATCTTTCTTTAAAAGGTGGAAAAGCATAGTAGACTAAGCTATACCAAAAGAAAACAAGGCAGGTACCACCAATTAGTATCTAGGTCAGATTGCAAGTCAGCACATAGACAACTTAGCTTGTTCTCTAATTTTCCCACAGCAAGGGTGTGTTTTTGGAAGTTTGTGCAAATTGTGACTTTTGAGGGATTTTCTTCTTTTCTATCCCAGAAAACTGGCATTGAAAGAATAATAATTTCCCATCCTCATGTTTTTAATATGGTATGTTGCTAGGAAGAAATGCAATGACAGCTTACAGCATTTATTTGAGCAATATCCCTGAGACTGCCTTGTCAGTAGCTTTAAAATAGTTAATGCAATCGCGCTTGTATTTTTTTTAACTTTTTACCCACCCTTACCATCCATGACTCTATTTTAGGAACGCTTCTCTTCTGTATGGCTTAGCTTGCTGTGGGTGAGTTAGAAAAGCAGAAAGAAGACTAATGAGAGCTCACTGAAAGGAAAGTGCTTTCTTCCCAGTAAAGGTTTGCTAGTCAGAATCTATACTGTGGCTGGGGGCGTTTGCTCTGTTCTTGGCCAGGAGTGTGTTTGAGGCCTCATTTACACGAACGTATTATACGCGCGTGCGACGCGCGTGCTTTGCACGCATGTCGTACGCACCTATATTAGTCAATGGGGCAGTTTAGACGATGCGTGAATTGCGCTCAGCGCGTGTGCGCAGAAAAAAACTCACGACATGTTCTATAATCGTGCGTTTTTCGCGCACTCACGCACCCATTGAAGTCAATGGGTGCGTGAAAACCACGCATGCCGCACGGAAGCACTTCCGTGCGAACTGCGTGATTCGCGCAAGAGCTGTCAAACTCCTGAATGTAAACAGAAAAGCACCACGTGCTTTTCTGTTTACAAACATCCAAACGGAGTGTCAAATTCGAGATGAGCGCACCGAACTTCACCGGGTTCGGCCAAACTCGTTTTGACCGAAACCGGTAAAAAATGTTCGGGTACGCGACGTCAGGAGACATTCACTGTCCATGGTGCTGAAAGCGTTAAACTGGTTCAGCACCATGGACAGTGACTTCCGCTCCGAAAATCCATGAACCTGTAAAAAAAAAAAAGACGTTCTGACTTACCGATAACTCCGGTCCGACCTCCCGGGATGACAGTTAAGTCCAAGTGACAGCTGCAGCCAATCACAGGCCAAGCACAGGCTGCAGCCAATCACAGGCTGCAGCGGTCTCATGGACTGCGGCGTCATCCTGGGAGGTGGGGCCGGATGACAAGAGAGGGACGCGTCACCAAGGCAACGGCCGGGAGCCCGGACTGGGGGAAGCAGGAAGTTCTTGGTAAGTATGAAAGTCTTTTTTTATTCACAGGTTGGTGTATATTGTGTTCGGCATTCACTGTCGAGGGTGCTGAAAGAGTTCCTGCCGATCAGTTAGCTCTTTCAGCACCTTGGACAGTGACGGGCGTCGACTAGCCTCATCTCTATGATGGCGGCTGCGCGAAAATCACGCAGCCGCGCATCATACACGGATGACACACGGAGCTGCCAAGTGCCTTTTGCGCGCGCAAAACGCAGCGTTTTTTGCGCGCGCAAAACGCACACGCTCGTGTAAATGAGGCCTAAGAGAGAGAATATGCCCCTGAGATTGAATACTAGAGTAAAGCATACAGGTGGGTATTTGCCTTTTGTGGTGCGTATGTTGTAGGTGCTCGGTCCTAGATCACTGCCACATGAGCAGCTGTTTTGGGTGCTGAACATTGCACCATCTTTGTTGCGCTCCTGGTCAGTCTAGAAGAAATTATTCACAATCGTGCTGGACTGGTGATAGAAAGGTAATCACTGGGATAATTTTAGCTGCTTTTTCACGGTTATTCTATCAGTACACTTGGCTTTTGCTTGTCTTCTAGGCCCTGGTCCTTTTTTAAATGTAGTATTATATTTTAATCTGCTGCATTCTGTAACCATACTAATGTTTATAAGGCATGGATAGCCTAAATGTTTCATTACTAGCTGAGTGCAGAAAATGATCAGCATAAAAAAATACTATATAAAACACTTTTTTTTTTTGTACAATTTTTATTTTGAGTTTTGGGTGCAGGTACAAAAAGGAGGGAAGAAAGAAAGAACTGGTTAAACAATTGGGCAAGGGATGAAAAAGGGATGAAATGACAAAATGGTTAAATAAACAATAAGTACAAGAACAACAACAACAACATCAAAAACAATTCTCTGCTGACCAGGCTGATCATTATGTTACACTCTTTCGAGAACAGTGTTAGAAAATTGCATGTAAATAATACAATCATTACAATCTCAAAAATATGTGTTAACTGACTCTGCATGGGTTTATTAGAATATTGAGACCCTATCTGTTGAAGTGAAGAATTGCATCCAAATTTTCCCAAATCTTTTGATAAACATCGTATTTATGGTTAGAAGAATATTGAATAAACACAAAGGTAAGAGTGCAATTTTTCATTCAATGGACAAAGCAGTTTTTTTTTATTTGTAACCATCTTTAGGGCATGACCAGACGTGGTGGAATTGCTCTGGAATTCCGCTGCGGACAGTCCGCAGCGGAAATCCGCAGCGTACACGTTTCTCCATTGACTTCCACAGCTTTTTAGTTGGGTTCGTTTACACGTTGCGGACAATTCCGCTGCGGAGCATAGGCTGCGGTGCCGAATTTGGTGTTCGCAGCATACACTGACTGTTGCGGATGTGTAGCGGACTTGTTGCGGACTCATTGCGGAATTTCTCCATTGACTTCAATGGAGAGTCAAAATTCTGCAATGAAGTCTGCAGATGTTATGTGTGCTGCGGAGCGTATTGGTTTTACTAACATTACATTTCTTCATTCTGGCTGGACCTATGTATTTCTAGGTCTACAGCCAGACTGAGGAAGTCAATGGGGCTCCCGTAATTACGGGTGACTACGTGTGTGAACCCGTAATTACGGGAGCGTTGCTAGGCGACGTCAGTAAATAGTCACTGTCCAGGGTGCTGAAAGAGTTAAACGATCGGCAGTAACTGTTTCAGGACCCTGGACAGTGACTTCCGATCACAATATACATCAACCTGTAAAAAAATAGAAGTTCCTACTTATCGAGAACTCCCTGCTTCTTCCTCCAGTCCGGCCTCCTGGGATGACGTTTCAGCCCATGTGACCGCTGCAGCCAATCACAGGCTGCAGCGGTCACATGGACTGCCGCGTCATCCAGGGAGGTCGGGTTGGATATCAAGAGAAGGACGCGTCAACAAGACAACGGCCGGGTAAGTAAGAATTTATTTTACTTTTACTAGGGAAAGGGCTGTCCCTTCTCTCTATCCTGCACTGATAGAGGGAAGGGAAGTACTTTCACCTCAATACGCAATGGCTAGTCCGCATCAATTTAATGCCCAATATAGGCAGAGCCGTAACAGAATCTGCAACGCAGATTCTGTGCGGCATTGATGCTGCCAGTGTATGCAGAACTCTGCCACGTCTGGTCATAGTCTTATAGATTTTCCTATTTTGGTTGTATTGTTATGTGAAAGGCTTTACTCTAAAATCTCCAAATCTTTTCATCTGAAAATAATCTAATAGACATATCAGACAGAATTTCCTGTATCAAACATAGCAACATTAGTACAACAATATAGTATTCATTTTCCAACAGAAGGCTCAGGTGAAATGTTCTATTCCGCAGAATGTGTGTCCTGGAAAATGTGCTTGGTTCATGTATTACATTATAATTGTAAGAGGATGCACTCTGTTATCAGCAAGTATGATAAATGCAGAATAAATCTGTGTGTTATGGGCACATTTCTTTATGAATAGACATAAACCCACATTTATAGAGATCAAAAATAAAATGCTGACTGTCTCCTCTTCACTGTCTGCCATGATTAAAGTTTAAATGAGCGGCAAACTCAGCACTCTGCTTTAATATCACAAGAGCGACGTTCCTCTGGTGCTAGTGGTTTAACCGGCCAATTTGCTAGTTAAAGGGGTTGTCCGAGATCCCAACATTTTTTCAAAAACTGTGTCATACATTACCCCTTATACAGACAACCTAAATAAAGCATTATTTTTAAAAAAAATTCTACTTAACACATTTCTTCTTTGAATTCAGCAGTTTGTTTACATGCAGTTCAGCTCTGGTTTGTTGATCTTTCCTTGTGATGAAACTTTTTTCACGTGCACGCTCATTGCAGGCTGCAATGAGCGTGCACGTACCTTCCAAGAGTTCATGTGAGCTGTCCTTGCTCCTCCCACTGACCTCCTTCACTGGACTTGTCTCCTTGATGACATTCTTGAAGGATGATGACCAAATGTTCTCCCCCCCCCCATTATGTTTTTCACATTTATGTTTTCTTTCTCTTTTCACCTCTTCGTGTCTACCCTAAGGGTATGTTCACACGCACTAATTACGGACATAATTCGGGCGTTTTTGCCCCGAATTACGTCCGAAAATAGCGCCTCAATAGCGTTGACAAACATCTGCCCATTGAAAGCAATGGGCAGACGTTTGTCTGTTCACACGAGGCGTATATTTATGCGCCGCTGTCAAATGACGGCGCGTAAATAGACGCCCGCGCCAAAGAAGTGACCTGTCACTTCTTTGGGCATAATTGGAGCCGTTACTCATTGACTCCAATGAATAGCAGCGCCAATTACGCCCCTAATGGACGCGGCGTTCAAGCACCTGCACATGCCGTTATGGCTGAAATTACGGTGATGTTTTCAGGCTGAAACATCCCCGTAATTTCAGCCGTTACGGACGCCCTCGTGTGAACATACCCTAACCCTTGTCCGCCCTCCTCTATCTCATGTCTCTCTCCACTAAGGCTATGTTCACACAGAGTTTTTTGGCAGGAACAATATCTGCCTCAAAATTCCGTCTTGAAGTTTGCGGCAGATTTACCTCTCCCTGCACGTTGTTTTTTGCGTCGTTTTTCCCGGCGTTTTTTGTGCGCTGTTTGCGTTTTTCTTTGCCGATTTTTTTCGGGGCGTTTTTCGCTTACTTTATCTTGGCGTTTTTTGCTTGTTTGTTTGCGTCTTTTTTTGCGATGTTTTTGAATGTGTTTTCCGTTTCGTTTATCGTATCCTTTTTTTCGCGTCGTTTATCGTTTCTTTTTTTGCGTCGTTGTCGGAAATTTTTTATGCGTTTTTCGTTGCGTCTTTCGTGTGGTTTTCCCCGTTTTTTTTTTGCAGCCTTCTTTGCCTCTTTGTTTGCGGCTTTTTTCGCGTCATTTTCCACTATATTTTTTTTCGTCGTTTTGCGTCTCGTTTATCATAGCCATTTTTTCTACGCTTTTCGCGTATTTTTTGGGGGTTTTTTATTTCTGCGTTTTTCGTTGCGTCTTTCGTGGCGTTTTCCCTGTCGTTTTTCGTGGCGTTCTTTGCCTCTTTGTTTGCTGTTTTTTTCACGTTTTTTTTTAAATGTTTTTCCCCGCGTTTATCGTAGCCTTTTTGGCGTTGTTTTTTGCGGCGTTGTTTGCAGCTTTTTTTGCGTTCGTCCAGCCCCGTCTTATGCCTCATGCACACTTGCGTGTAAGATTGACGCCCGTGAGAAACGCATATGAAAACAGGCCAATTTAAAATAATGGGTCGCGTGTGCTGTGCGTGGTTTTCACGATCAGCACACGGGCGAGATTCACCCTGTTGAGAATGGGGCCTTAGGCACGATTTACACAAGCGTGAATCACGTCCGTGTGCTGTGCTTTGAAAAAACGCACAACACACGCGACCCATTTATTTCAATGGGGCCGTTGACACATGCGTGACTTTTCACGCAGCGAGAGTCCGCTGCGTGAAACATACTGCATGTCCTCTATTGGTGCGTTATCATGCACCTACACTCACATTGAAGTCAATGCATGCGTGAAAACCACGCACCGCACACGTGTTTGGTGCGTGATTTACACAATTTGTTAGATGAAAAAAATGTGCTGGCTTTGTGAGTTCGTGAATAACACATGACAATCGAAAAGCACACTGATGCATAAGGGCGGATTTACACGAGCGTGTGCGTTTTGCGCACACAAATACAGTGGCGTTTTGCGTGCACAAAATGCACTTGACAGCTCCGTGTCATGTTCATATGGTGCGCAGCTGCGTGCTTTTCGCGCAGCTGCCATCATTATGACACTACGTTTGGATGTTTGTAAACAGAAAAGCATGTGGTGCTTTCCTGTTTACATTCATACTTTTTACTGCTGTTGCGCGAATCACGCACGTCCCACGGAAGTGCTTCTGTGTGGTGCGCGTGATTTTTACGCACCCATTGACTTCAATGGGTGCGTGATGCTCGAAAAACGCAGAAATATAGAACATGTCGCAAGTTTTACGCAGCGTACTTACGCTGGGTAAAACTCACGGACAGTCTGCATGCCCCCATAGACTTGCATAGGTCCGTGCGACCCGCGTGAAAACCACGCGGGTTGCACGGACGTATAGCACGTTCGTGTAAATCCGCCGTAACGCACACACACAGACATGATTGACGCAAGTTTTTCACACACACGCTCGTGTGCATGAAGCCTTACTAATGGACGCTGTTAGACAGTAATGAACTAGTAATACATTTTAAAATAAATGAGGACATAGAAAAAATATTGTAATGAAATAACACACACAACACTGGTTAACGATTTTATTAAAAATAAAAAAGGGTGTCATTGAAGTAGTCCTTGAACTGTAAAAAACACATAACTAAGAAAAAAAAAGTGATGCTTAGATACACTGCTCATGTGTGATACTTTCTGTTTGACCATGTATCTAAGCCTACCACAAGGTAGCCTTAGATACATTACCCAAGCAGACAGTGTCACACATGGGCCATGTATCTAAGAATACATGTTAGGCTTAGATACAGGGCCCCAAAACACAAATCTTATACAGGAATAAAAAGAATGTCATCTGGGGTCCTGTATCTAAGCGTACATTGTGTTAGGCTTAGATACAGGCTCCATGTGTGACAATTTTTTTTAGCCACTGTATCTAAGCCTAACAATGTAGGCTTAGATACAGGACCCCAGAAGATCTTTTACAGTTTAATATTATACGCTCTGCTCCGGGACTCCTGACATCGTAGCAGAGCCTATAATAGCGTAGTGCGGCTCCTCCTTGGGCCTGCTCGGTGCTACGGCGCAACGGTGTCCCGCGGGCCGCAGATAACAGCCTCAAGGGCTGCATGCGACCCGTGTGCTGCATCGAGTTGTCTGATCCCCTATCAAAGCCTACTATGTGTAGGCTTTGATAGGGGAAGAACTAAAAGTACAGAGGTCACTGTACCGCTCTAGTCCGCGGGTGCCGTCCCTCTTCACTTTTTTCACTGTGAACACGCATAGGCGCGCTCACAGTGAAAAAAAGCTGCATAGGCTGGGCGGGCACCCGCAGAAACGACACATCTCCAGTGACGTGTCGTGTCCCATCCGAGGTCTCGCTGGGGCGAGACCATGTGATCGGGACACGACACGACAGTGGAGGAGGAAGAAAACGTGACGTCAGAAGACAGGTGATCTGAAGAAAAGAGCTGCCAGAACGGAGAACAGAAGCAAGATTGCACAGGTAAGTATATTAGGGAATAGTTAATGTGTGTATTGTGTGTTTAACTTTTAAATAAAAATATATCTCGGACAACCCCTTTAAGACTGTACTGTATGTAACAAAAGCACATCAATCAAATGCTGTACATGGATCTTATATAGTCTATAGTGTACAGATACTTGTACATAAGAATTACTTTGTATCTCAATGTATCTTCAACGCCTGAAAGCTGCACAACATTGATAGAGATATAATTCTTGGAGTTCTTTTCAGGACATGAATCTAAAAGTAATAGATTCTGAGAATGGAAAATTACTGAGAAAAAAAAGTAAGTGAAATTCAACTTTCTAGACTGGGCAAAAGCGACTAAATTAATGAACTATGTCATTGCCCATGAGACGGGGACTTTTATTGATTGTTTTATAGTCTAACTTCAGGGAGTGTCAGCAAGGGGTACCCTTAATTTAATTTATTTTGTATGAGACCATTAAGCACAGAGATACCTCGGGGTTCTCTACTTGCCCACCTGCTGCTTTTTTAAAGTCATAAATACATTACCTGTCATACCACTGCAAGGTTTTTACTGACTTTTATTATTAGCCTTTTTGTAAAAGGATCATAATATCGTACTATGGAGTTTTTTTTAAGTGTTTCATATTGATTTTTAAAATTAATTAGTTTATCAAAGCTAATGGAAATAAAATGAGTTGTTTGGAATCAATTCACTGGGTCTGCAAAACTAAAGATTAGTAAAAAGTTTTGACAGGTTCTATCGGGCTGATTTGGAGAAAGTAGAACTTTGTCAGATTCACCCTTGATGAAACTGAACAGCGAATCAGGAGTGTTGTTTGACA
Source organism: Rhinoderma darwinii (assembly GCF_050947455.1). NCBI lineage: Eukaryota > Metazoa > Chordata > Amphibia > Anura > Rhinodermatidae > Rhinoderma > Rhinoderma darwinii. The sequence goes on along the minus strand of NC_134690.1, from coordinate 129,950,083 downwards.
CATGACACAGCCCCACTAAAGATGTCAGCACAGTGTCCTTCTAAAGCCATTGCCACCCTTACCACTGGCACCTGAGTGGGAAATACAATACTATTCAAGAAGGAGTGCAGGTCGGGAGGAGTATAGTTAGCTCTTGAGGAATATAAATCCCTGTAATACTGTGCAAATCTGTCAGCAATATCAAAGGTATCTATCAGAGCATTCCCATCTACTGAACGTATTTTAAGAATAGAGGGGGATTGAGTGTTCTGTTTTACAATATGCGCCAATAATTTACTAGACTGATTTCCTAATTCAAAGTGGGTCTGTTTCATGAAAAAAAAATTCCTGTTCGCTCTATCTTGTAAATACATCAAATATTGTCGACCGACTTTAAGCCAGTTCTGTCTATTAAGGTCAGATGGATCTGCTATGTATACTCTTTCAAGCTCTGTACATTGTTCAGCCAGATCTTCCTCCATTTTGGTGGCATTACATTTTAAGTATGAAATAGTAGATTTAAGGCACCCTCTCAGATACTCCTTAAGGGTGTCCCACTTAATACCAATATCTTCATACAGACTATAATCCTGTAGGAACATTGACTGTTGATCAGGGATCCGATCTTGCAGGCCAATAGCCTTTAACCAAAAAGGGTGAATTTTCCAACCCTGGGACTAGGTGGAGTAGGCACGTGAAGATACGTGAAGACAGGGGAGTGATCCGATACACCCCTGGGTTTATATACAACCTGTGGCGTTAGGGACATTAATAAGGAATTGCCAAAGACATAATCAATGCGGGATAGGGAGTTATAACCTAACGAAGAGCATGAGTATATCTTTGTGGAGGGGTGTGCAAACCGATATAAGTCTATCCAGCCCAGCTCCGTCATCAATATTTTGAGAGACAAACTAATTAACGACCTGGAACCGGAAATCTGGGAAGCTCGAAATCTATCAAGCACTACATCCAACATGACGTGACATCAAAAATGTCATTACATCCCTCTCATCACTGTGGTCGGGCATGTACGGGGGGAGAACTCATGTGTCTCAATATTAATTAATACCTGCAGTAAAGCATAGAAATACAGAGAAAAGTATACTTAAATAGCGGCAATATCACATCTACCCAATAATATAAAAGGATATGGAAAGGCAAAAATTGTAATCAATGAGAACACAATTCTTGCTAGCAGACAATCATACAGTAGTAGTATTCGGCTTCCTTGGCACAGAATATTCCATAAAGTCTGGGGGAAGCGACTTAGCGGTGTGGTGATCGACGTTGGCGGTTCACCCAGTCATCAGCATCCCCTGGCGTCGTGGAGAATATACACCGCGTTCCAAATTATTATTCAAATGTTATTTTTTGCTGATTTTCCTAAATAGTCAATGCAAATGACAGTCAGTATAATCTTCAAGCCATCAACCGTTGGAGTATAATGCGAATTTTATTGAACAAATCTCCTAATGATAACAGATTTTTTTTTAGAAGTAAAAAACTCAAAATGCACTGTTTCAAATTATTATGCACAACAGAGATCAAAACATTTTAAGGGTTGTAAAGAGAACTAAAATGGTAATTTGTTGAATTTGCAGCATTAGGAGGTCATATTTACAGAAAAGCTCTTTCAATAAAAAAAAAACTTAGCAGGCCAAGTTACATGTTAACATAGGACCCCTTCTTTGATATCACCTTCACAATTCTTGCATCCATTGAATTTGTGAGTATTTGGACAGTTTCTGCTTGAATATCTTTGCAGGATGTCAGAATAGCCTCCCAGAGCTTCTGTTTTGATGTGAACTGCCTTCCACCCTCATAGATATTTAGCTTGAGGATGCTCCAAAGGTTCTCAATAGGGTTGAGGTCAGGGGAACATGTGGGCCACACCATGAGTTTCTCTCCTTTTATGCCCATAGCAGCCAATGACACAGAGGTATTCTTTGCAGCATGGGATGGTGCATTGTCATGCATGAAGATAATTTTGCTACGGAAGGCACGGTTCTTCTTTTTGGACCACGGAAGAAAGTGGTCAGTCATAAACTCTACGTACTTTGCAGAGGTAATTTTCACACCGTCAGGGTCCCTAAAGGGGCCTACCAGCTCTCTCCCCATGATTCCAGCCCAAAACATGACTCTGCCACCTCCTTGCTGACGTCGCAGCCTTGTTGGGACATGGTGGCCATTCACCGACCTTCCACTACTCCATCCATCTGGACCATCCAGGGTTGCACGGCACTCATCAGTAAACAACACGGTTTGAAAATTAGTCTTCATGTATTTCTGAGTCCACTGCAACCGTTTCTGCTTGTGAGCATTGTTTAGGGGTGGCCGAATAATAGCTTTATGCACACTTGCAAACCTCTGGAGGATCCTACACCTTGAGGTTCGCGGGACTCCAGAGGCACCAGCGGCTTCAAATACCTGTTTGCTGCTTTGCAATGGCATTTTAGCAGCTGCTCTCCTAATCCTATTAATTTGTCTGGCAGAAACCTTCCTCATTATGCCTTTATCTGAACGAACCTGTCTGTGCTCTGAATCAGCCTCAAATCTTTTCACAGTACGATGATCACGCTTAAGTTTTCTTGAACTATCCAATGTTTTCATACCTTGTCCAAGGTATTGCACTATTTCACGCGGTTTGGCAGCAGAGAGATCCTTTTTCTTTCCCATATTGCTTGAAACCTGTGGCCTGCTTAATAATGTGGAACGTCCTTCTTAAGTCGTTTTCCTTTGATTGGGCACACCTTGCAAACTAATTATCACAGGTTTCTGAGATTGATTACAATGATCCAAAGAGCCCTAAGACACAATACCATCCATGAGTTTAATTGAAAAACTAATAATTTAATGTTTATGACACTTAAATCCAATGTGTATAATAATTTGGAACACGGTGCAGTGCGATCTCCATCCACAACCCGAAGCCTGACCAGGTATGCCATGGAATACGAGATGTTCAGATCCCGCAGTCGTCGTTTAACTGACATAAAGGTAGCCCTCCGTTTCTGTAGATCCGCACTGAAATCTGAAAAAATGGAGACCGCTGAGCCATTGAAGCGGATTTCCGGCAATTTGCGAGCCAATCTCAGGATCAAGTCCCGGTGATTGCTGTTTAAGAGACGCGCCAGCATGGGCCTGGGAGGCGCACCCGGTGGTAATGGTCTCGCCGGAACTCTGTGCGCCCGTTCCACATCAAACGCAGAAGAACAAACCGCACTCGGGAATAAATCACGCAGCCATTTTAGGATGAATTCTATCGGGTTCTGACCCTCCACCCTCTCAGGTAAGCCTAGGATTCTGAGGTTATTCCGGCGCAACCGGTTTTCTAAATCGTCGGATTTTTGCTTCCATAATTCAGCCACAGTCTCTAATGCCGCAATCGCCTCCGGTACAGGGGCCACTCTATCTTCCACACCAGATATACGTTCCTCAGCATGTGTCAATCTCTCACGCAGATTATGCATATCCTGCCTAAGCAGGCCTATATCAGTTCTGACCTCTTCCAGTTTGCCTGTAAGCGAAGTTTTGCAGGACGAGATGGCTTGGAGCAACGTCTCAGAGACCTCCTGTAGGGTGGGTGCAGTCTCTCCCGCTGTTGAAGCGCCTGCAGCTTTAGCCGAACCATCAGATCCACGAGCACGCGGAGGCAGAGGGGAGCGGCCGCCATCTTGCCCCTCTCCCCTAGCATATTCCTGGGGCTTTTCAGCCGCCGATTGCCCACGTGTAGGTTCCATACCGTCCTCTTCGTATCGCCAGGTACTTCAGTGCCGCTATGAGGTAAGTTTAATCCAGGTATAATATCAGCAGGATGATTAGAACATGGGTTCAGTGCAGAGCTATCGAACCATGCAACTGCTCCCGCTGCGCGCCTAGCCACGCCCCCCACTTAGCAATAGTTTAATCATGTTTTCCTATCTCTTCTTGGAAAAAGGAAACACGACACTCAGTAACACCGTGCACAGGTAGGGTTCCACTCCGTAGAATACATTCGGTTTGGACATGCATCTGCATAAATTTTATAGAAATCTGAGATTGAACGGTGTTTTCTCTAATTTATGAGATACTACTATAGATAAACCTATATCTGTTTTGGGGGATTTGAGTAAGTTGGGGTTAAAGAATAAGAGTCAATTTGTACCACCTAAAGGAGGTCCTCCTCTGGAAACTTTTATCGATTTGGTACAACAGGATGTAGACCAAATGGGAAAAGATGTAGATTGCGGCCTTTTAGGCTCAACAAGTAATTTCTCCAATATTGATCAACAGGCTTTGTTGTCTCTCATACATGATAGAGATATTATTGTAAAATCTGCAGACAAAGGTGGAGCGGTGGTGATAATGAATAGGCAGGATTACTTATCGGAAATGTATTCACAATTAAATAATCAGATGATCTATCAAAAATTACAAAACAATCCCTCCAGAACAATCACATCTAAGATTAACCAGTTCAGGACCGGGCTATTTTGAGCCTTCAGGATCAGACACCATTTAGCCATTTTTAGTACGAATTAGTTAAACGGCTATAACTTTTTTATTTGTTGGGCGAGCGACGTGATTTTTGCAACGTTTTTTTCCGTAGACAATGCACGTTTCTTTTTTTATCATTTTTATACACATCCTTTTTGCTATTTTAGAATTTTTATTCTTAAAGTTTGAGAATAATAGTAAAAAAATAAGCTTTTTTACATCTCAACTATTTTATTTTGGTAATAACATAGTTTTACCCTGATATAGACCTTTTATTTGTGATCATCATTGTCTACCGTAAATTTTAATATATTATATGTCTATATTAGGGTAATTGGGTCAGCGCTAGCATTACAACAATGAGTGGCGGGGGTGAACGTTTTTTTTGGGGGGTGGGTATTTTATGTGTATTATTATAAAAAAAATTGCACTTTACTTGACTTTTATTTTTTTTTACTAGGGTCTGTCCCTCAAATATCAAAAAAGACCTTTGAGGAACTCTATATATATTTTTTCTTTCTATTACACCATGCTTTTCCACTGTAACTGGAGCTTACCAGCAGCTCCAGTTACAGGGGAAATCAGCCCTCTCATAGTGACTATTGTCACTAATAGGGTTGTGCTGGGTCTAGTTAGACCCAGCAGCAGTCTATCACTAACGGTACCCGGCGATCATGTGACCAGTCACATGAACACCGGGAACAATGGAGACATCGGGGGGGGCGCTGCCTCTATTCCTATACACAGCTGTCATTGAGCGCTGTGTACAAGTGATCAGAGAAGATAGAAGCAGCGAAATATTGTAAGTGTACATATTGAGCGTAGGGACTGTCGCCCAGTTGTACACCGTCGCCTAGGACGGGTCGTGCAAGAAGGCAGGGACTGAGTGGTGGGTAGATTAGGGCTCACCTGTCTGTCTCCCTACCCCGTCATTACACATTCATTCCAATTTCATGTGATTATTACTAGTGTTAATACATATACATAAGATATTGCTTCCATTTATATTCAGTTGTTCTCCGTAGGAAATAAACACTAGTTTCATTCATAAAACTGTCACGTGATCGGGTGAGTCATGCTTGACACGCCCCATGCAGGCTAACATAAGGGATTTTGCATTCAACGTGGGATTTCCTTAGACCACATATTAAAACACAGCTACTGATTAGGTGATCAGCTGACGATTTAAAACACCCTGTGGGATTAGAACAGATAGCATCCATTCTAAGGAGCCCCACACATGAGCGTGTTTGATCCGTGATATACGGTCCGTACGTCGGTCGCATTTCCCGGACCGAACACACTGCAGGGAGCCAGGCTCCTAGCATCATAGTTATCTATGACGCTAGGTGTCACTGCCTCGCTGCAGGACAACTGTCCCGTACTGAAAACATGATTACAGTACGGTACAATTGTCCCGCAACGAGGCAGTGGCACCTAGAATCATAGATAACTATGATGCTAGGAGCCCGGCTCCCTGCAGTGTGTTCGGTCTGGGAAATGCAGCCGACATACAGACCAAATACTCGTGTGTTGGGCTCCTTACACTGGTGACGAATGTCGCAGGACAACACTCTGAGACTAAACTATCTTCTATTGTATTTTCTATGCACGCAATCCTGTAAGGGGATACTACTTTACATAGTGGACTGCATTTATTGTTTGTTTTTTGTTTGTAATGCATTTGCTTACCTGTATGACTTTATAATGAAAACTATGGATGTTAGTGTTTAACCTCTTACATTTATTCAGATAAAGCACTGAAGTTGGCAAGATAGTATTGCCTATTATGTATATTAAAGCCTGCTCACTAATGCCTGTACAGATCACTGGATACTCTACTTAGGCTGTGTTCACATCAGCGTTGCCCTTCCGTTGAGGGGTTCCGTCAGAGGTTTCCATCGGGTTAACCCCTCAACGGAAAGGCAAACTGAAACCTTAGCTCCCATTTCCCTCACCATTGTGTCAACTGTGCTATTGCTTCCGTCAAGAACAATGGAACCCTGTCACAACGGTGATAAACGGAAACTATAAGCAACGTTTCCGTCACCATTGAGATCAATGGTGAGTGAAACTGAAGTGAAGATTTCAGTTTGCCTTTCCATTGAGGGGTTAACCTGATGGAACCCCTCAACGGAAGGGCAACGCTGATGTGAACAGGCCCTTATTATGTTATCAGACATATGTGAATCTGAGTGACAAATATAATTTATTTTTATTTCTCATTGCATTTGTTTTGAATTTTGCACACGGTTTGAAAAAGGTCTGATTGTTTGACGGAAATGTCACTACCATTTGTCTGTGGATTGCCAATAAAACATATATTTTTTTCCTGTCTCTTCCTGCCATATTAATCAAAATGTCGTAAAAAATAAATTGAAGGGGTTATCTCATAAATCCTTTTAATACTAAAGTCCAGAAATGTGTTACTTCCCCCTCTGATAGCTGACAATACTTTACCTGTAGATAGGTAACATGGAAACCAGAGTAGTAAAGATATTTAGTGTGTAACTTCCACAATATGCACTCCCTTAGAAACAAATTAAAATATATAATATAATAAAGACTGAGTGGGCATGTGCAGAGTTCATATCTGCTGTCAAGACGCACAGCTTTACAATTCTAACAAGCTGAGGAGAAGAAGTCTTCTCAGCTATACTGCCATGATACTGCAGAGGCTCTGCTCCTTCCCTGACTAGCATGCAAGAAAGCCATTTCTATTGGCTGGCCTGGAGTAAACAGAGGATCACATGCAGGGACCTCGCTGTGGAGAGAGTGACTGAGTGTGTGTCCACCAACACTCAGCTCATTATATTTACAGGCACATTGCTATACACTCTGAACAGGCGCCCTAATAGGTAGGTAAATGTCATAACTCATCAGTTTTTTTAATAGCTTGAAAATGGCAAACATTATTAATTTTTTATGATCTATACAAGAATATGATATTTAATGGTAGAAGAACCGTCAGTGAAACACTTCATAATAATGGATCATCTTATTTTATTGCTGAACAACTAAAGGGTTACATTAAATTCAATATATTTTTTATGTAAATAAATTGCAATTGGCAGTAATGTTACATTTTGCAGAATTATAATTTCCTTTAATCAGCTGAGCAGACTTCACACCATGTAGCCGGGTGCAATTGTCACATTGTGAATACTGAAGATACAAATATAAACACTTGGGAAATGTCTGAATAATAAACAAGGAAAACCTCCTTATACCAAGAATCAGGAATCATCAGGGAGCATAAAACAATTATTACCATCATTAGATATGCAAAAGTAGCTTCAAATACAGATTTCTACTTTTCAGTCAATAAACAAATCATTCAGTGCTACAAAAACAATACAATAGTATGAACCGGCATATGTTAAGATACATGCCTAGAATTCAATTAGAAGAGTAACTCAGGGATACACTTTTATCTAGTAAATACACTGAAGATAAACACTAAGTTAACCCTTGCACTGGTAGAAATTATGGGTGCTATAGCCAGATACTTTTTGCTATGAATCAGCACTGGAATAATTTCTTACATTTGAATATATACAGTGGCGTAACTACCGCTGTAGCAGCCGTAGCAGCTGCTACGGGGCTCGCAGAATGAGGAGGCCCGCTTCGCCCACCGACACGGGCCCACCCTCAAATGGCTGGAGGCTCCGCTAGCAGCCACTATGGCTGCTACAGCGCGACGCCACTGTAGGGGTTGTTCCTACAAAAGACATGCATCCTCTATCCACAGGATAGGGGATACATGTGTGAGCGCTGGCAGTGATAAGGAGAACGGGGGACTGAAAGTCCCCCGAAGTTCTCCATGACAAACCTCAGACTTCCGGGGTCTGTCTGCAGCTCCATAGAAATGACTTGCACACCAGTCGCGCTTGTGCGCATTCTAGACCAGCGCGCCTTTCATTTTTATTGTAACTGCACAGACGCCGGAAGTCCGAGATTTGTCATGGAAAACTTCGGGGGACTTTAGGTCCCCCGTTCTCCTTATTGCTGCGAACGATCACACATGTATCCCCTATCCACAGGATAGGGGATGCATGTCTTTTGTAGGAAAAACTATAGGTCATTTTTTGTTGGGGGCTGCATGGCGTTACCTACAGGGGGGTTAGGGCTATCTGGCATTATCTACAGGGGGGCTGTATGGCGTTATCTACAGGGGGGGCTGTATGGCGTTATCTACAGGGAGGGTTCTGTATGGTGTTATCTACAGGGGGGGTTCTGTATGGCATTATCTACAGGGGGGTGTATAGCGTTATCTATAGGGGGGCCCAGTCAAAAGTTTGCTATGGGGCCCAGTCTTTCCTAGTTACGCCCCTGAATATATATATTTATCAATTCAGCTGTTTGAGTCAAAATCCCCCCAAAAAAGATGCAGCATTCTTATTAGGAATGGTAGGAACATGCCTATGGGTAGGTTTTATTGAAGGGGGCTTGTAGCGGAGATTATCAGAAATTGTTGCAAGGTAGAAAGCTTCATGCAGCAGCTGGAAAAAAAAGCCTGTTGTATTTACCTGAGCGAA